>NW_010564069.1:0-41415 GCF_000687285.1 Phaethon lepturus
GGCGCGGCCATGTAGCCTCAGCGCTGTCTCCCGCCGCCTCCCACCCCGCGCTCCGGCTCCCCAGAGGCGCCTCCCTGAGCGCCTGCTGCCCGTTCACGCAGCTGACCGGGCAGCAGCCCTGTGCGGGGCCGGAGGGAGGTGGTCCCTTTACTTAGGCCACTGCAGAATCAGGCCAGCTCCGGGGTAGCCGCTGCCGAAAGTACCCCGGTCGCTTGTCGGTGGATTTAAGGTCCTGGCGTTGCTGTTTTGGCTGTGTCGAATTCGCTTACCTTGCCGTCAAATGTACAAGTGCGGATTTGGTTACACTGACGTTACGGAGTCTCTGCTGGTGCAGTTTGTTGTAAACTGGCAAAAGCTTTTTTTGGCTGCCCAAACTGCCTGTAAATGGAGGACACCCAGCCCGTGTCCAGCAGCGGGTCACCGGCCGCAGCCTCTGCCGCTGCCTCTGCAGGTCAGTCGGGGAGAGTCTGCGTTGAGGCACGGTTCGGTGGGTTTAAAATCTCCTGTAGTCCCGTAGCACATCATAGCTAACCAGTTAGCATAGCATGATGTTGCAAACATGACATCGCTGTACCCTTGCAGTGATCTTGGAGCAGCGGTATCCGGTTCAACTGTCTGCTATCAAGGAAGCAACCTTTGGCGTTAGGATGGCATGGGTAGCTGGTGTGTCAGTTGGGTGTTACTAGGGCCAGTGCCCAGCTAAATGTGGGTATTGCTGATGTCCTTGAGGAGACGTTTTAAGGAATCAAATGTATAAGCAGAATGTAGTGGCTGTAAGATTATTTTTCAGACGCTTTGTAGGAGTAATCTTGTAGTGAGATTCAAATTAATGTAAGAAATGAAGTCTTCATTTTGACCTCTCCTCCTTGCAGGCTGCGGAAGATGTCAATGTAACTTTTGAAGATCAACAGAAAATTAACAAGTTTGCAAGAAATACTAGCAGGATCACAGAGCTGAAAGAAGAAATAGAAGTGAAAAAGGTATATTTGTTTCAGTTATTAATTTTCAGATGTAACACAGAAAATAGGAGCTGTGGATTACTGTTAGTAATGCTTTGGTTCTAATATGGGATTTCTGATACTTTGAAAATAGCCAGAGAACGCTAAAGTGCCAAAAGAAGTAATGAGAAATAAAGGCCACTGTTATATTTCTGGATACAATTCTTAGAAGTCCTTAGTTGTCATATATGAAGCATTGTCTGTATATAATAGCTGATTGTAGTTTTCTTAAAATTTCCTGCTTGAGACTGCTCTTATTTTTTCTTGAACCAGTAAGACAATTGTTTGTTACGTGCTTCTTTCAATGTGTTGACAGAGATTGTTTTTATGAGTGTGGAGGTTTGCTTTTGCTAGGCTGAAGTGGATACCTAATTTTTTTTTTTAATTTTTTTTTTTTGTATTAATTAATTTTCCTTCAACATCAATCATAGCATTTCCAAAGAAGTTTTAGAGAGTTTTTAAAAATGCTGGTGTTGTCACAAAACGTTTTCTGGAATTACTTTGCCTGATATACATATTGTAAAAATGTTGCCATTTTATGTTGATGGTTTAAGGTGCTGGGACTCGAAGCAATCCTACTTTTGCAACAAAGTAATTAATGTTTGCCATCTTTTTAATTTTTTCTGTTGTCTAGCTAAATTAAAAAATTCCTGTGTAAGAGCATATCATATTAGTGAGATTTAAATCTGCTGTACTTCCTTTTGTCTAGACAGTTAAATATTGATGACAGATAATGAGTATTAGCTAGAAATTTCTACTGGTACAGCTCCATTGAATTTAATGCTTATGCTAAATTACATTGCTGGAACTGTTCTATTAAACATGTTGATATCATGCTCGCATGTAGAATTTTTCCCAAAACATGGACTCACTGAGTTCACTATTCAACTGATAGCATAACAGTGTATCCATTGAAATAATTTACCTAGTACAAAGTGACCACCTTTCTTATGTCTTGATAAATAGAAACAACTTCAGAATTTGGAAGATGCTTGTGATGACATCATGATGCTTGATGATGGTGATTCACTTCTGATACCCTACCAAATTGGAGATGTCTTCATTAGTCATTCCCAAGAAGAGACACAAGAGATGTTGGAAGAGGCAAAGGTTTGTCTGGGCAAAAGGGAACTCCTTTACTGTATTGGCTGCTGTAGTGTGATGAGCATTGGAATGGGATGATCTGTTCATCCTTTAAACTTTTTACTTTCTTAAGTTTATGTTCGATTTATGATTTGAGGAGAGGGATGTGCATGCATGGTAAATCGTAACTGAGGTGGCAGTACAAAAAGTCATGCTAGCCTTTGGGCAGTCACTCTTACAGCCTGACTTGGAAAAAAGCTGGCAAAAGGGTACCTTTTTATTGTTTATATATTGCTGACAAACATGACTCAGTTTGTTTTACATAAATAGTTGGGTTTTTTCTTTTTCAGAAAAGTTTGCAAGAAGAAATTGAAGCATTGGAATCTCGAGTGGAATCGATTCAGAGGGTGTTATCTGACCTGAAAGTTCAGCTCTATGCAAAGTTTGGAAATAACATAAATCTTGAGGCTGAGGACAGTTAATGGTGTTCTAAATATACCATACAACTTTTTGTTGTTATTAAGGGTTTTGATAACATTGTTCCAATTACTTAAAAAATCCAACACTTTTTTTTTTACTTTCCTGTCTTGCGTTCCATCTATTTAACGAGAGCTTTCTTATTTTGGTTATTGCAGTTATTTATTTGTTCAGGAAAGCATTAGCTTCACACTGTTCATAAAGTGTCAAGATTGGAATATTTGCATTGTTTATTAAAGTAATAAAGTCAGGCACATATTGAAGTTTCCTTGGTCTTGGTTTCCAGTTATGAAAATTCTTAAGTATAAAAACAATAGAAATGAGGAATTTTTGATTTGCGCTGTAATGTCTGTTTGATAAAAGTTTCTATAACATGTAGGGCATGATTCAGCTGTAATGCTATTTATCTGTTTTTAGCAGCCCTCCTGGGAATACTAAATCTATCTTTTGTCTTTCAATCTTAGCTCAGATAGCACAAACACTGTTAGCTCAGTGCACATGGTGGCAACAAGTTGACAGGGAAGAAAGGAGGGCTTTTTAAAGCTTGCTTTAGAATTGAAGAAAAGCTTTTGGACGCACAGTCATATTCAGGCATTTACTACTTTATATTTGGGAATCACAAAAGATGCAGTAAGTCAGAATGGTGAGTCAACTTCTAATTTTCCTGCACAATCATACTTATATGCCAAATTAATGTCAGAATTGTTCAAAGATGATGTTGTTATGTCAGCACCAATACCTGGAACTATGCCTCCATCACTACGTGGAGTTGAGTGTAATTTTTAATTTGCTGACTCCATACATGCTTAAAAAAAAATTTATGTACTGTCTCACTGTAATTCTGCTTTTGGCCTTTTGCCTGCTTTGATTGATGTATTGTTGCATGGAAATACCTGCTTATTATGACTTTTTTTTTTAATTAAATCTTAGCATACTTAAATCATCTTTTTAAGATCTTTTCCAAAACAGTGTGAACAGAGTTCATTTGGCCAAGTATTAATTTACGGTCATTGTTATTAATATAAATAGAGTATGAGATTAGTATATTTTTATAAAGTGATTAATACCTACCTATTGTGTCAACTGTATAGCATCTCTTCTTCAAAGAGTGTGAACGTGGAGGAAATAAAACCCACTTGTTTTCTCTATTATTGAAGTAGTTTTAACAGGGTAGCGATGTTGAGCTTTATCTTCAGTACACCTGAGCAGGATCTCACCAGTGCGTTGTTATTTATGAATTGCAGCATTACATAGTTGTTTATGTAAGTTTATTAATATTGTATGGAAGTTTTAGTGTAGCCATAGAGAAGACTGTCTTCAACAGTGAAGATCTAATACCTCAATACAAGCACTTGTGTTACATACAATGTATATCAACTGCTGGCTGTAAGTCTCAAAAGCTCTGCTAATGTGCTGTCTAGCCTTGGCATTTCTCTGGTTTCTTTTTGGTAGAATTACAATGGTTTATATGCTTCTGCTGCTGGACATGTGTACAAATACCCTGGGTATAACTGTACAGATGTTGAACCTTGTTTCCTAACTGGCTGTGGTTTTAATTCAAGCCTATGCCTTGGAAAAGAGTTCAAGTTTTTCCTTACTTCCTAAGTACTTCATGTTAAATGTGGATATGGTAGCCATGGCAACTCTGCTGCTCTATCTGCCAGCCAGTGCTTGTAGCAAATCAAGTGTATGAAGGCCTTCAAGGAGATACAGGTGTTCCTTTACATAGTCTCTGAACCCTCCATATGATTTTCTGTGTTAGTCAGGTGTTTGGCATCAAACTACTTAGAGCAGTTCTGGGTTGACCCAGAGTTGTTATTTTAGGCACTAAAGAGAGAAGGTGGTGTCCAGTTATTTGATAGCAGCTGGTGAGAGTATTGTGGACTTAGGTGACTCAGCTGTGCCTCACCCTGCTAATAAGATATAACTCTTCATCTAAAACTGTCCCTTGGGACAGTGCAGTTTGAGAGCCAAGTAATGCAAGGTTACAGCCTTAGGAGGCACTGGTATCTTGAGTTTTTTTCTAAACAGCCAAACCATTCATTTGGTATGTTAAAGTAAACCATCCAATGCACTTGTCTTTATAAACCAAAGAAAATGTAGAAGACTTCTTTTTCCAGGTAAAAACTGAGCTAGTGATGGAGTTTGACCCATAATGAGAAGTATCCAGCAGATGGCATTAAAGAACTGGGAAGCCCATTTTACAGTAAGTCCATGCCTAGGCTTTGAGGTGCCAGTGCTGATTTTAGTAAAGTGGAACTTAGGCTGCAATGATTGCATTCTTATTCATTGCTTGGTAACACTTTAAAAGTCACTTAGTGACTGCTGTGTCAGCTCTGATGTTCTGGGCATATTCATGGCTGTGCCGACAGCGTCCTGGCCTGTATCAGAAATAGTGTGGCCAGCAGGAGTAGGGAAGTGATCCTGCCCCTGTACTCGGCACTGGTGAGGCCCCAGCTTCAATCCTGTGTTCAGTTTTGGGCCCCTCACTACAAGAAGGATGTTGAGGTGCTGGAGCGTGTCCAGAGAAGGGCAACGAAGCTGGTGAGGGGGCTGGAGCACAAGTTTTACGAGGAGCGGCTGAGGGAACTGGGCTTGTTCAGTCTGGAGAAGAGGAGGCTGAGGGGAGACCTCATCGCTCTCTACCACTACCTGAAAGGGGGTTGTGGTGATGAGGGTGTTGGTCTCTTCTCCCAAGTAACTAGTGATAGGACGAGAGGAAATGGCCTCAAGTTGCGCCAGGGGAGGTTTAGATTGGACATTAGGAAAAATTTCTTCACTGAGAGGGTGGTCAGGCATTGGAACAGGCTGCCCCGGGAGGTGGTGGAGTCGCCATCTCTGGAAGTGTTCAAAAAATGTGTGGATGTGGCACTTCAGGACATGGTTTACGGAACATGGTGGCGCTGGATTAATGGTTGGACTTGATGATCTTGAAGGTCCTTTCCAACCTATTGATTCTGTGATTCTGTGACTGCAGGTATTTAAAATGATGGTGGTTTCTACATAGGCCATAGTATGGATATGGAAAAGAAAAAGGCAGCTAGTAAGGTTTAACTGTGATTCCAGTGGCAGCTGTAAAGCCAGTGAGGACCTTAGTTCACTAAAGGACCCAAAAGGAGAATGCTGGCCAGATGTAAAGAGCTTGCATTATCCCTGCTGTTCTTTGGTATCCTAGGAGTGGAATTGTCCATATATACAGACCTAGTCTTTAGGAAAAAGAAGAGTTCTTGTGAACACTTCTTAGTGTTCTTCTGAATGTCAAAGGTCTTTCCTCTCTGGTGCTGCATTTCAGCCCTTTGGGGTTTGATTTATGACCCCACTCCCTTATTCTCTTTTTTTCTGGTTATCATGGTGTTGGTATATTTTTAGGCCACTTCACTAGGCCTTCCTGCACTACCAGAGTTCATGCTTTTATGTGTATGTGTCTTTCCAGTTTGCTTAGTCCTTACTACAAATTGTATGTCCACACAGCCTTGAAAATCTGGGTGTCTTTTTGCACATGTAATGTCCAGTTTCCTTGTATGGTTTGGACAATTGTGTTTGCAAGTCAGGCAAGTAATTATTCAACAAACTTTTTCAGATTAGTCTGGATTTTTATAGTTTACAGAACATGCTGTCCCAGGCTATCATTTGATATTTTTATATGCATAAAATAGAACATGCAGGAAATTTTTTTTTGTTCTCTGTACGTGTCATGAATCATTTAGCTGCACTTGACAATATACATTTTTTAATATCATTGTCAGAATGCAAATAGTTTATTGTCATTCCCTGTATTGTCAAGGGAGTCACATTTGTAAAGCACTTCAAAGATGAAATGCACCCTGAAAATGCTAAGTGTTGTTTTAATCTAAGGACTTTGTTCGGAGTGGTGGGCCAATGATCTTTTATCTCGTAGTGATTGAATTAGCTATTCAGCTCCATCTTTGTATTAAAATTCAGTTTCCATACTGTTTTTCTTTTGCAAGTCATAGGGCCACCAGTGGCTGGCTCTTCACTTGGCTGCAGCAATTAAAGCGGGTAAACTAGCAAAACTGCAGCCAGTGAAATACAGCTAATTTCAGTCCATGATGTCAATGAGACTTCACAGTTTTTCAAAGTAGCCTGATAAAAACCTCTGTAAAACATAGTAGGACATTATTACTATCCTTACTGTATTTTCAGGGGCTTGTTTGTGTTTCTATATCTTGTCAGCTGATAGGAAAATGTTTTCCACATGATGATCTCTAGCATAACCTTCTGCAGTGGAACCTTCATTATTGCTCATTGCTTTTGTATAGAAGATCCTTGGATACCATTACACTCCATAATATAAATGTGGTTGATAATTATTCAATAATTATAGGGAATGGTATGTAGCCAAAGTACAGATAATTTTGTGGTATTAACTATCACTTCAAAGAGCAAAAAGAGATTGCTGAATACTAACGCCATATTTTCTGTAGGAGCAACAGAATGAAGGAGTTTGGTTTGCATGAGTCAGTGGCTCAGTAATTTATCTAATGTTATTTTAATAGTCTGATTCATGAAAGAGGAAAAAAAGTGGATGTATATAGGCATAAGGTCTGACAGAAATTATTTACAACCAAGTTTGTCCTTATATTGATAGTATGAGTCATACAGAAAACCACATTATTTTGTAATTAAATGTTAGCTGCTGATGAGACTGCACAGAACGCAGTGCACCAAACGCAGATGTAAATGGCTATGAAGGATTTCCCTCAGCAACAGAGGAAACAGGTTTACAGTTAAGGGGGACTGCATCTGTTAGAGATGCAATAAATTATAAAACTGAGTAGAACATCAGCCATTTACTGCAGATTTACAAAAATCTTTTGTTTGCTGTTGCTGTCCAAAGCTGGTTAGTATACTGTGACTTTGATCTCAGTTTATAAACTTCAGGTATCATTAGGTGGCCTTCTATACTTATGCCAGCAAACCCCACACTTGGGGATGCTGAGTGCTGGACTGGCATTGTTAGCACCGTGTACAGGGGAGAGGAGAGACAAGATGTACTTGATGTTGAAATTCAGGCTTGGCCAGTACTATACCTGGCCATTTCCTCAAGCTGTTAGAAACATTTCCTGTTTGCTTTCTCAACACAGCTCAGCACAAGTGAGGAAAAACATCGTTCAGTGGATTTTTAGATTCTGTCAAGTTTTATCCCTTGAAGCATGGTACAGAAGTCCATCATATCATCACATGTTTGGATGACTTTCTTGCCTTGTTAACTGTAGCTAATAGGATTGTGCATACAGACTTACAGTGCTCTGGTAAAGTTACAACTCTTTTTTTTTTTTTTTTCTTCTTCATTATATTTTTAGCTGAATTTTCTACTGTCTGTTAGGTATCTGGATAGAAGTGTGAATTAAACCAGACTGATTGGTAAGGGCTAGTCATTGAACAACAACTTATAGCACACAAGTATAAAACCTGACTGCCTTTGGGTACACAATAGCAGTAAATCAACTCAGATAAAAATTATTAATCTCAATGCACATGGCTAAAGACTAGTGGTAACTCTACACCTAAGACTGTTTTTTATTAACACTTTGGGGGAAAATAATAAAACTTTGTTTCATTTCTGTTGTGAAAGCTCCTTCTTCCCCAGTTGCTTAATATTTCTGTTAAAAGTTCATCCGGAAAAGCTTTAGTTTGCTTTTGAAAATGTCTCTCAGCACCAATGTTCAACGTGTTTATGCTCTCAAATAGCCTCTGGGGAAGTTCTAAAACTTTAGACTTGCCTCTCCTTTGTAGAGGCAAGAGAAGTGCTCATATGTTGTTCACCTATGTGCTACCTAAGACACATACGTTGTGATAATTTATGTTCTTGAAAAGCAGAGCAATGGATGTGTTTGAGATGTTCAGGATAGCATTTATAATGGTTGACTTTTGATGAGAGAAGCAAGGGTAATGTCAGCCACAGATGGAAATCCTGGCAGCTCCTGTGCTGCTTATGTAGATAGCTGTTATTAAACCTCCTGTAAAAAAATGTGCCCCAAGCATTTTATATTTATTTTTTTTCTTTTGAGGTGCAAAGTCAAAATCTTATTAAGGGTAATGGTACATTTTTTCTCTCCTTGGCTCGTACAGTTGTTTACATGAAAGAAACAGCAATTAGGAGATAAGAATTGTAGACAGATACATGGCTAGGTGGGTGAACACAAACATCTCCCTCAAAGTCAGTAGTTGAAGTCATGCATAGTCCTTGCTGTATCTGTAACTACTCTGCCGATAGAAATATTAGCAAACTGTTTATTTCATGTTTGTGGCCAAGATCCTTCATGAAGGCAAGCCTCTCTAAACTCTACAGCGTTTCTTCTACCTTCTCTCCTCCCCAGCTACTGTTCCCACTGCAGTAGAGTAAATCTGGTAGGCTTATAGAAGCAAGGTAGGAGTATAGAAATACATATAGACTATCTAAGCAGATGGGACCATGTTGGTACACTATGCACTTTGCAGAAAGTGCTGCTACAGCAGTAGATGTATACAGATATTAAGAATTACTATTCTTAAAAAAGGAGCAAAATGGACTTCACTGTAGAAGAGTTTTGGCCATGATAAAGATCATGATCATCATAAAATGTTTAGATTTCACTGAAATGTAACAAAATCAACTGTAGAATTTGTTTTTACTAGTTAATTTGTTCTACAACATTTGGAGCTACAGTTGAGGATGTTTTTCTGTTCACCCTCCAGCTTTGGACATTAGTGATATGGAGTAGCTGTATGACTGCTTGCGGATGTTACTGTGCAATCACTGTTGATTTTACAGTTACTCTTACAGTTCATTCCTATGTGATATAGCGAGCGAGGAGATAATGATATTTATTAATAGCCCAGGCGTGAATTACAGCACTCATGTTTACCTGTACAGATGCTTCTCTGGCACTCATTATTGCAGGTACAAAGTACTTGGGATGAAGAATTGGGTAAATATTACTTTATAGGTAAGTGTGGATTGGTTGGATGTGGGCTTTTGTTTTCTTTTTAAGTTCTTGAAGAAAAAGTAATTAGAGGGCACAAAGTACAAGTCTATAGTCATCTTTGCATTGGATACAGCTGGTGCCAGACATTAACAAAGTTCAAAAACCCTCATATTTTACCTATATGATATTGTTACTTTCTACTGTGGTAGCCACGTTTTCTCAAATGAGACATGGAACTTTGATACCATTTTTAATGCTCACTAACAGATATTTTGCATTTCAGTCACAGGTACTGTAAGTGACACTTAGCCGGTGCTTTGCTTTTTTTACATCTAGCTTGGGCTTTATATGCTTTCACTTTTCCAGACAACAGACTGTTAAGTAGCTGGATGTATTTATAATGCTGTTTGGTGACATCAGCACAATAATTTCACATCAGTTTGACTTTTATTTATTGTCACTGGCTAGAACTTCTTGACACATAATTTTATTGCCGTTATATTTGATGTGACAAACATCTAATAAAATTGCATTTCATTTGATATCAAAGCAAAGATTTATTTAGTATCATCATGAAGTTTCAGCTGATGCCTGTTGCTATGACAACCTGCAATAACTTGGTGGTTAGCATAGGAATTATCTCAAGAATTTCCTGAGTTTCATGTCAAATCTGAATAGCTTGCAAAGCTTTCCTTATACTAAGTGGGACATGTGGGAGAGAGATCACAGGCTCTTTTGCTCTGCTCCTAAATGCCAGTTTCAATTCCCTCTTATTTTAAAGGTGAAGTTCTTCCTGATGTCAGATTTCCTACAGAAGATAGGAAATTTTTCACAGTAATTTGTCTGTAACCTGCTATTTTAATTTGTCCTTTATACTGCAATGGAGATTACAAAGTTTGCTTTTTATTCCACAGTAGACTGGATGCAGTGATAATGAGCTCTGGGTCAGGTTTGGTGATAGTTCACACACTTCATAGCATGCTGAAAAATACACATTTAGACTCTTACTTTTCTGTGCTTACATGGTGACCTGTAACTGCATGTTGAAATGTTTATATTTAAATTAATGGAGGTGTATAGATGCTAAGATAATGAATACCATTCAAAAATTGGAAAAACAAATTAATCATACAATTAAAATAATGTAAAATGAAAAAGTGGTCAATTAGAGCCAAAAGAAATCAATTCCCCTTAGCTGCCATGAACTCTAAAAGGAGCGAGTAAGAGATATTCTCGACAAGTGTAGCTTTTCTGAAAAATCACAGCCATTTCCAGTGACTGCCTCTTCATTAATGTGTGCATCTAAGTTTATTCTATGCTATTTTTCAAATAAGGCCATAAAGTTAGTTGTTATGCATCAGTGTACCACTTACACCTAGCTGAAGTACATGAACCAAATTGTGTCACACTCGATTCTGTTAATCGGCATAATGAAAGGAGAAAGTTCTAGTTCAGCTTTGAAAATGCTGCTGTCTCGGTCTTTTGGTTGTGAAATAGAACTGAATTAATGAGCTACAGTAGTCTGCATAATTATACAGGAACAATTTATTCAAGGCACAAAGCAAACATGTAAATTTGCAACAAAAAAAATAGAATGATTTCCACTTCATAGCTATTATGGTTTGTCTGGAAGCATCAGAGTAAGAAAGTTCTAAGAACCAAGTTACAGCTTGCTGTGAAAAGGTGACATCAGCAATGTTTGAAATGTCTATACTATATTTTATAGACAACAGAAATGCAGTAGGGTTTTCTGTTCACAGTGCATTAATGAGTTCCATTCTACCTATTTCTAAAGGGGTTCTGAGCTCACATGGAAAAACAAACAATGCTTCGGAAAAACACCTAAGCATTTTTATATATACTTGTGCAGATTTTCTGAATTAATTGCTGTTGCATTTGTACAGAATTGCTGTATGTGGAATTAGGGCTGGAAACACAATGAGAAAATAAGTTTAATTTTGTTCCCTGTGTTATCTTTTGGGATTTTGTATTAGTGTTAGTATCTTCATTAAAAGTCATTGAATTTCATGGCATTGGGATTTTTTCCCACACAGAGAAAGCTGTGGCATTTGCCTCTCAATTCTTTTTTTACCTAGATGTGGAATTTTACAGAGATTATAGGGAATCTTAAGGTTGTAGTTGGGAACAAGAGATGATACTTTCAGCCATCCAAGCCTTTTGTATGTCTGAAACTGCTTTGCTGATGATCTTGGCCATTACAGAAACACAGTGCAGAGCAGGAAAATCCTCCATCTGCCCACTTTTCCCCCTGGTTAACACTTCAGTTTTGTTGAAGAATTAGAGTTGACCCTTGTCTGCTAAACCACTATAGAGTGCCTCAAATACATTAGGCTAGAGGAAGGAAGTGAATTAAACATAAACTTTACCACTCTCTGTAATGTGGTGAATGCAAGACCACACATGCAAAGATCTGTGCCTTAGTGGAAGCAAATGTCCTCAACTGAAAGTGTGCAGAAGTTGGATGTGATTTGCATTAAGCAAACAGTTTACATTTTTCTTAGACGTTGTGTTAAAAATGACCAAAGCCTGTGAGAAATACTGATTTAGAACAAAAAGCAGTAATTGGAAAAAAGGTGGCTGGCATACATTTTTTAAATGTTTCTGCAATATAATTTTCAAGATTTTATTATTATTTTTCACAAATTGAAAATCAGAAAAAGCTTCTGATGAGTCATTACTCATCATGTTTTCTTTCTTTCCTGTGGCTTAAAAAGGGGTACAATCAGTAGGCAAGGTAGCGTTACTGTGAGAAGAAAGGACATAGCCATTTTATAAAGAACAGTAAGATGAAAAATACAGTAAAGCCTACAACTGTTCCTTCCTTGATTATTGATATTGACCTTTATTAGAGCATTTAAAAGCTTGGAAGGGATTATAGTTGTAGTACTGGCTACCATGGAAATGCCACTTCAAATTATAAACCCCTTTTACGACACTGGTATTTTAGAGGATATCACAAGTAATTATTCAGGTGAAGCAGCAAATTTTTAGTAGCTCCCTGGAATTGATTTCTTTATTCTCCCCCTTTTCTCCTGTCTTTTAAAAAGAGCTAATCTTATTTCGTCTTGGTTCTCTGTGAAGCAGGTATTCGGAATGCTTATCTCAGCTTTCCAAAGCAGTATACAGTACAGTGATTACAGCTAAAAACACACCTCTCCCTAGTGCCTGCAAAATGTTAAAACAGAAAAAAAGATTGTTTCTTAGTCCCTAAGGAGAGGAAAATTCTTTTCCTAACTGTTGTAACAGTATGAGTAGAACGGAGCCAGACAGCTGTGATGTCCAGTCTATTGTAGCTAAAGACACAAAGTGCATGTAGCTGTCCTGGTTTCAACTAGCCATTTATCTTGACTGAGAAAATCTGGATTTTGAGCATGAAAGTGTGTTTGAAAGAGCTGAAGGTTTATATGCCTGTTTTTTTTAGCCAGAGCCTGATAGGTACAGCAGTCATTAAAAGGAGCAGCAAGGTAAAGACATGCTGACATTTATACAATAATCCTTTGGGGTTTACTTTTTAGAGGAGGTTCCAGTTGTGTTATATAGTATCTGTCTGAACTAGTTCATTAAAGTTGAAGAGAGACAAGTATTCAGGCATGCAGAGCATATCCTTTGGAGTACAGCACAGTTTGTAAACTGAGAGAAGTTTAAGCACCATAATTCTGCTGGTCTTTTTTTAGAGGTTACATCCATTATTCTCAGATAATAAACCCACTATCTTTTGCATAAAGATCCAGTCAGTGCTAGAAGCTTCACTAAACCAAAAGATTTATACTCTGTGTCCCAGGGACATCACAGCAACTGTCCAAGTATTTTGTGAAGCTATGTACTAACATTCTCCAAACCAAGAATTAGTCATGAAAAAAGTAATTTTTAGGCCAGAATTGCAGTTAAGAGGAAAAGAATCTAAATCCATTGGAGATATCTATTCTACAGTAATTTCATCTGGTAACTTAGAGTTGAAATTTGTGGATTTAAGTAGAAGGGATAAATCTTATCAGAGGGACTTCCTTTCAGTTATTAAACATAGTCTGCTTGCAGATTGTGTAAGTGTGGGGCTGAGAATTCACCATTATACAGAATTTGTGAAGTTGAATTATGGAAATGAATATCCTCATGGAAGGACTAATTCCTCCATTACCAATGCAATGAAACCAAGACTTGAAACACAAATGAGACCTTGAGCTCCTTAGCAGAGGATGAATTCCAGCCGTTGAACCAGGAGTAGCGGGGATGGCTGCATTCTACAGCTTGAGTGACAGTTTTGCCTGACAGGTACTGACATAGCTTTCTGGACAGTTTAACCACAGAGGATTCAGAATGGTTGCAAATGTTCTTCTCAGCACATAAAGTAGTTTTGGTATATTCACATTAGCCATTTTAATGGAGACTACATAGGATAACAGAAAAATTTAACTTGCCTCTTCAGTTATGGTAAACACATAATTATGTGCTGTTTTAATAATGTGTCTCCTTATAAGTGACAGAGATGAAGAAAAGCAGCCCTATACAAAGAGTTATTAGAACTGAATAAATAATTCATGATAAACAGTTTATTCAAACGCATTTTTTCCCATTCTGTTTGCAAATTGGCCATAGAGTGACTTTATTTAATCAATTATTCAAGAAATTCACTAAATTTTTGGTCTCCAATGCTGTCATGTCAGCTTAATTAAACATACAAGAGACTTGTAAAGCAACCTGTTTTAATTGGACACAGATATCATGCTATGGATTTTGTTTGAATGATAGCAACAATTAAGTTAATTAGAATTAGGGGTTTAGTTAAATGACTATGCTTTTTTCATCTGACATTTGATTTTTGACTAGGCAGCTCTGTATTTGCTTTGAATTTCCTTGTTTTCTTATAGCTACCAGTATTCTTGAAAATAAACTCATTCACAGCAGCAACCTCCAGAGGAGCACCACCAAAGGCTCTGAGATAAGAGTATTACAAGTGGAAGAATTAAGACAAATTCCCAGTAAGACCACAGAGTGTACTTAATATTAGCAGAGTCAGTCCAACTCTTAATATTAACTTCTTGTTTTAAGGCAGAAGCCAACCATTAACACGGGGAAGTGAAAGTTTCTCTTCAGATAGGTAATTTCAAGGTCCTTGACTGAAGATTTTCTGATACTCTACATAAAAATCACAAAAATAACACCTCTGAGGAAGTCTGGGCAAGAATTGTCCGGCTGAGGGTCTACATAAACAAAATGCTGCCATAGGTTAGTTCTGTTCTCATACTCACCTTTGTTTTGACCACAGTGTGTTGCTCTCAAAGGAATGGCATTGGCTAGAAGGATTTTTAAGCTAAGCTGGCGTGGCCTTTCTGACACTCATAAGCACAGGGCATTTCAGGACAGCATTCTGACTTGCTACAACAATAACTGTTCATTTTGATTGGATGCTGCAAGAATATAAAAAAGTTTAATTTCTTATTTTTTTTAAAAACATTTAACCAAAATCAGCATGCTTTTGAAAATTAATACTTTTTTAAAATGAAGTTTCTGTTCAGTTCTTTTTCTCCTCAGATTAGCTAGATGTATGTACTTATCTATCTGAGCTACTGCAAGGGTGAATAGTCAACATTTTCAGAGCTTTGTAAAGCATTATGTAGGTGTCAAGATTTTAAGCAATCTCTCAGACAGCATTTATCACCATATTTAATAGGCTTTCAATTAGAATGCCAATTAAAACTGATTTGTTTTAAAGAAACAGCCATATTTTTAATTACAACATGCACATTCAGACTTGTATGTAATTGCATCAAGATTGCTGAAATGCTGTCTTTATTCCTAGATGCACAAGGACAAAGCTTTTACTCAATTCTCTGCAATTAGGATGAAGTAGGAACATTATCTCAGCAGGTGCAGGATAGCTCAGAAAGGAAGAGCTGAGGAACAGATTTTTGTGGCCCTGCTGGCTGAACAGCCTTGATATTCTAAAGATACCTGCCCCAAACCAGGATCTGGTTGCCTGCTTTTATTGTGCTGAAGTCCACAAACACAGACTCAAGAAAAGCTGGAATTAGTCATAGCTAGATCTCCCTCTTCTACTGCAGAGTTCACCATCCTGTGTTGAAATTCTTTGCCACCACTATGACTAACACCTCAAGAAAGTGGCACTGTCGCAGATGACCACAGCACAGGTCCTTAGCTCCCCTTCAGTCTGCTCAGCGACTTCTGTGGGACCCTAAGGGCGTGATGCTCTGAGACAAGAGACATCATCTTGTTCATCTGGGGCTGGCGTAATCTGCCTTATGCAAGATGCTCTTCATCCATCTGGTAAGTAGTGGTGGACTGGAGGAATGGTGTGAATGAGACTGCTTGGGTTATACCATATTGTGCCCTGGAGGCGAGAAGGGCAGGCTTTAGCCCTTAGGTTCTGGTACAACAAAGGCCTGAAGAGTGCAGGTAATCCCAGCCTGTAAGCAGTCTCACTGAAAACAATAGGACTATACAGATATTTCAGAATTTTGATAAGAGCAAAATGGTGTCCCAAGTCAGGTGTGTTTAATAGGCAGTATCTGCAAACCAGAGCCCATATTCAGTATTACTTCTTTTCCATCATGCTCTCGGATCTCACTTTGAAAATACAGAGAGAATTTGCTTTTACCTGGAACACACTATACTGGTATTAAAAGGTGGTCTGGTTCATGTTTTAGACTTTTTTGCCCATTTGTAAAGCAGCACATCAAGTCTTAATATGCCATCTATCAGCACTGTAAATCATAGAATAGTTTGGTTTGGAAGGGATCTTTAAAGGTCGTCTAGTCCAACCCTCCTGCAATGAGGAGAGACATCTTCAACTAGATCAGGTTGCTCAGAGCCCTGACCAACCTGACCTTGAATGCATCCAGGGATGGGGCATCGACCACCTCTCTGGGCAACTTGTTCTGTGCTTCTAGATATTCTGATGTCAAGGCAAACTGCAGTCTTTGAAGTTTAAATACAATAATACCCTTACCAGTCAAGGAATAGTTTTCAAGATACCGATTTCCTTCAGTTTTTGAGCATGTTATGACAATGCACAAAAGCTGTGCTTCACTAACTACATTTAGAGGAAGGGCACCTCTTGTGACACTTCTCAGCTAAGGATTTTAAGTGTAAATTTGGAATATAGCATTATAAATAGTGACACTGATCACTGGTGTGATCTGAAGTATCCTGTAAAAAGAGTTAACTATCTTCTCTCAAACACAGGAGCCTGAGTTTGTCTTAGTGACTTAATCACTTGTCAGCTAAGCCAGGATAACTATGCATGGCATTTTGTAACAGCAAAATAAATCATTATCTTAAACCACTATGAAGATTTCACCGTCACTCATTCGCAGGAAAAAACACTTGACTTCAGGTTAGTCACTGTTAATATTCTCATATTCCTTTTGAAAAGAGTGGCTAAACATTGAATTCCTAGATTCTTAGAATAATGCACAGCATGACATTATGTATAGTAACTGTAATGGTGGTCCATTCCCACATGAGTATTTAAGTACCTCTTTTCTGTAAGATCTGAAGTGAAAAAGTTGAAGATTAAAGTAATTTTGAAGAAGCATTTGGCAAATATATGGACTGTGTGCTATATGCAAAATGGAACAGAGCAAGTTTTTCAGCCACTTCTATACTTAAACAAGGCTAAAATAAAGTAAGAGTGGAAAATAAATTGAGCTGAGGATATGATTACACCCAATTTTCATGGGCTTCATGTCATTCTGCATTCACAGCATAATTCCCCTTTAGCACAATTGTAAACATTTTGTTCTGGTCATTGATTCCTCTTATCCTAAGGAACAACTTTATCCGTAAGCATCAAGAATATGAATGTCCAGCCCCTCTCCATGATAAATTTCATACTTTCAGGGAAAAGCTGCATTTGAATGCTTTCTCCCACTGCTGTTATATTCCTGGCACACACTTCGAATTTGAGCAAAAAAGATAGACCTAGTCTTTGTGAGTCATTTTCTTGATTGATCTAATTTACCTTGAAGGTTAATGTATTCTAAACTAATTCAAAGATTAATAACCACTTAAAGATATATGAAAGACATTTAACTATATACCAGATGAGTGTTGTAACCTAGTTTATTATCTCTTCAATGACTTTGGGAGTTCATTTGATGAGATTTAAGAGTTATTTGATTGTTTGATACACAGAGTGGCAGGTGCAAAGCAAAAAGGTGTTTTCAGAGCTCACTAGTTAATTCTGAAAACAAGGCTGTAATTCTATTTGCTTATACTGCATAATTCAAATAAAACATTTATCTTCAAGGTGATAATTAATGGTTTTTCTTATGGTATTCATTAAAATGCTTTCAGTAATGAAATAACCGGTTGGACCAGAACAATGCTGGACCTGTCCATTCTCCAGCCTGCTTTTGACTTCTAGGACAACAGAATTGATGACACTGCTCTTCCTCTTTTTTTGCAAGACTACACCAGAATACCAATACAGAGCTTTGCCTTTATCTTAAGGAACCGTGTCAAGTTTAGGTGTTACTTTTTTCTATATTTACAAATATAAAAATAAAACATTACCCTTTTCAAATATAAAAAAATGCAAGTCTGTTGCATACCTAGTGGTTTTGGATGTGACTTGCTGGAAAAAAATTGTCCAGTAATTTTCTGAAGAATGTGTCTGACCTGATAGAACTAGCAGATGGAAATGTGAGACAGTACTGTATGCGCCAAGGAGCTCTCACTGGGCTGCCATATGTTCAAAAGTCTCAGACATTTTCCAGTGTACGTGGAGATGCTAGCTGTCGCTTAGAGGTATTTCTACTGAAGATCTGCATAGTAAGCCCAGCCTCTATGTACATCTGCACTAACCAGAAGCATTCTTGGCTGCATCAGATACATTGTGCATATACAAAAAAATATTTCATGACATATATGCAACAGGTCCAAAGTTTTTCAAAAGCCTGGACAGGAATATTGTATGCTGAGGCTATAATATACTGTGTTTTGGCCTGGCTGGTCTCAGGTTAGATCAAAGCTGAATGAAAGCTGAGCTCTACGTGTGCTTTTGGTAGTCCAGTTCCAGACTTCTCCTTATCTGGGGGAAGGAACATCGGCTGCTTAATCTGTGTTGCATAGATGACTGAGAGCTTTACACACGAGCTTGTGGCCCAGGTGCTTTTCCGAGTGGCACTGAGGATCTAACTCCCAGGCCAGGAACTCAGGTCTGTACAAACAGAGTGAGCTGTTTGGTATTTACAAATGCTGATCATCTTCAGCTGCCAGAAATCGGTGAGAGTTGCGAGTATTCAGCAGCAGGGAACAGATCAGGCAAATAGTGTCTCTTCAGTGTAAATATTTTGTTTTATATTTACAGCCAGATAGGTACCAAAATTGTGAGCGAGCTGTTAGGCAGATTAATACCTCTGAATATTGTGTGTCGTCCCACTCACTGACCTTTAAAAATAACAGAGATGATGCACAAGGTGTTGTGTTGCCAAGAGTGTAGTATCTTATTGCTTGTAGAGCTAGTGTAATGTTTTATCTGGATTATCGCAAACCGTTGTTGCATGAGCAATGACTTGTTCAATGAGCCCTGGCTACCTGATGTATGTCTGCAAGCCCCGATGACTTCATAGCTCACGAGTGTCAGAGCAAAACTGAGCCCAGATTGATTTATGAAGGGTCATCAATAATGAGTGGAAGAAAAGGACTGATCCAGAATCAGAGCTCTGTATGCAACACTGGGCTAGACAGGTACCCAAATAAAACCTATTTCATACCTAATGCAAGCCAAGCAGACAATTACAGGGTTATAAAATAGTTACAAATGAAGAAAACCCACCGTGGGGTTTGTGGAGCTTCAGGTAACCTTATGGAGGTCTACACATAAGTTCTATAAATAATACAAAAGCTTTTCAATTTTGAGGTTCTGCTGGGCTGTCAGAGAGAATAAAAGTCCCAGCAAAAAGAGACAGATATGTTCCGAGTCAGTAAAAACCCTGACAAATACTAAGAAAGAATCAAGTGGATGAACTGATAAATAGATATACAAATCTAGCAGCAAAAGCAGCGTACTGGTGCCTTGATTAAGGCACATCCTGCCAGCAATAGCTATTAGTTGTATGTATCCCTCTACTCCCTCAAAATGGTCTCTCAGGGCTTGCTTTGTGCCCTCAAACTGGAAAACATAGGAAAGGCAGGATTTCAAAGGCGCCATTTTCATTACCATTAACAATAAAAAAAAAGGAAAACCAGCAAAAATTATCCTGTCTTGGATAGCACACTACTAGAATGCTTTCTTGAGAATAATATAGTCTGGTACATGCTGTTTGACTCATGATATAGCTTAAAATGCAGAAGAGATGCGGTCAGTGAGATATTTGTCAGAAAAGTGTAGAATACCGTACCTGTTCTCTTTCTTATCAGTGAATTTGACCAAAGCATTTGACACTGTCAAGACCTAGACTTTCACAATGACCTGCAAGTTAGGTTCTCCAAGAAAAAAAAAAAATCCAAAACACCTGTAAAATTCCTACCAGAGCCTTGGACTTTCAGCATGCCCCAAGAGGGAGAGGATTGTTTCTCAAGAATGCAACCAGAGACAGACTCGGATGCAAGCCGGGAAAGCATCCACAGCAAGTTAAGATGAGTAGCTGTGACAGTATCATGAAATTGTTCTGTGACAGAAAGCCTGGCAGATGGTGTAAGCTGATCCTTGTATCATCGATGGGCCAGCACTGTTTTGTGAACACAGCTGAACAGACTATGAAGTTTTACAAGCACTGAGTCACGTTGATTTGCTGATAACTGCTTCACAGAAGCAAGCGTGTACACAAAAAAAATCATGAAGCTGATTATGAGCTTGGTTTGAGAGGTATGGACTCGTAATAAACTTGGGGGAAAAGTACATTATGCATATCATTTTGTATCACAGCCTGTCATTAATCATTTTAATTCACAACATATGTTAGGCATGAAAATTTTTGCTATTTTAGAAATACATTATTGGAGGGTGTTCTCTTGGACAAAGAGCTGTCAAATATCATTAGCACAGCCTGTCCATCTTTTGTGGTGGGGTTTTTTTTTTTTCCTCTCTAAGAAATAAAGCTTGGAAGCAATATGGTATCAGTCTCTAGATTAAATTAAAGGTCTGCAAAGTGTATACTTTATCTAAGTTTCCATACAAGAAGGCACAGATTTGCTACTGATAGTGCATACAGCTCAGGAGAGATTTCATCTCCTTACCACGCTGTGCATTCAAGGTAGGAAGAAGTTTTCTTTTAAATCGTTTTAGAGCATCGCAGTCTTCCAGGGAGCTGAAACCATGATCATTACAGCGCACCTCGCTGGGCTGGTCTTATACCTGGAATGGAAGACAACAGTTTTAGAAGATTGCCAAGTCAGATGTTATTTGGTGTTCTAAAAGAGGGAGTATGTCAGCAGGGCAGTCAGATTAAAATCTTCAGGGAAATACTGAAGCACAACCTCAAGCAACATGACATTGATACCAACACAGCTGGGAATTATTGACAGCGAAGAGCACACGCTGGTGCTGGCAAATTATGTTGGGATGCTTTGGTCTGACCAGCAACACAGCTGATATCAAAGCAAATGGCACTGAAAACGGACAGGTTCACAAGGCAGAGGGCCCAAGATTTTCTTTCATGGAAAGGAATGAATGCTGTTCATACACTGGACTTTTCAAGATTTGATGACCCAAGACGCAATACAACAGTGTGTTATCTGTGATTCAAAAATACTTGCTGCTATGATGCCGTTGATCACTGCAGCGTCTCAAGATGCAGCAAATACAGTAAGACGCTTACCAGAAGAGAGGTCCCCTCAGATGTCACCACGCACCTCTGAAGCCTGCAAGAAAACTCACATTTTACAGACTTCTAATTTTTGTAGCCTTACTGTAATCCAGCAGTGCTCTGCGCTTTGAGCTTCTCTCTGCTTTTGTGCTGCTATCTTGAATGTTAATGGCAACAACTGTAATGATCATAGAGTACCAATAGATCGCATGAACGTACAGTTTTTGTTGTCAAAACCATCTTAATTTATCATTTTTATTTTTCCCCACAGTATCAATTTTGGTTTGATGGCAGTTAAACTAGAAGCAGTCAAATCAATTTTGTGTGTAGACTGTAGAATTTGGCTGGATACAACAGCAAACCTATTCCCACTGTCAGAAACAGGATTAGATTATGTCTTTCATCCAGTTTTTGGTCAGCTTCCAGATCAGTTTCATACTTTTGGATTCTTTATAAAAAGCTTGTAAGGTTTCTATGAACAAATCACTTTTCAGTGAGAAAAGGGCAACATTTTTTTTCTGAAAAAGTGAGATCTGTTTTTGCCCAGTTCTAACAATGTGATCGTAGCTGGCAGCGTAATTGTGAAATCAGAGTATCATTTGTTAGGCATTACGGCCTAACAAAAAGTCTTGCACTGTATAAAGCAATGTCAGTAACAAGTGTGTTATAGTAACACATGTAGTAAGACTTTCTCTAACGTCTATGGACTTTGACTCAAAATCTTATTTTGACTTTTTTTCAAAATAGTTACGCTGCATGAGATCCATGCACTGACGGATAAATGGGTAAATTGCAGTTCTGACATTTCAGCATTAACACTGAACATTCTTGACTATCTTCTGCCAGTTTAAGTTCATTTTTTCACAAACTTGGTAACATTTATTTCCGTGGTGACTGTAGTCATTTAGCAAGTTCATTGATAGTCTTGAAGTATTAGGCTCAGAGAGCCTGCAGATAGGCTTGATTTTCTGTTTGAGGCCACGTATTTTAATTACCATGTTAAAAATCTGTTTCTCCCTTCAAATACAGAACATTTTTTATGTGTAGTGTTTTTTGGTTGGTTGGTTGGTTTGTTTGTTTGTTTGTTTTTGGTGGTTTTTTTTGTTTTTTTGTTTTTTTGTTTTTTTGTTTGGATTTCCCCCCCCTCCCGTGGTGTGCAGAGCTTTAAAAAACCAGCCAGCTACACAAAACTCCTTGTCCGTTACTGGAGCTTAGCTGGTGGCAGTAAGTCCCTTAATCACTTTACAGTTGTAGATAAACAGGCAAATTTTAGATATTTAGTTACAGTAAGTACACAATATTTAGCAGCACAAGGTGATCTCATATTTCACCATTTGTGCTAATTGGTTGAAAAACCTGTTTAACACTTCCTGTAAAATAGAAAATGGTTTCTTTTCTTTGTCTTTCCTATTTGATTTGCTTCGGTATCCATGTCCATTGCATTTTTTTTTTTCTCTCTAACTTACCAGAGTGATTCTGTAAATGATTAAATATGCAATTAAGGCTTAAGCACTATTAGCACAAGGGATTTTGAAATTAGGGTGAGACTGTAACATTGACATCAAATTTAAATGTCAGTGCTACTGGAATAGGAAGTGGGATTTTCATCTTTCAGATAAGAGCTATGTACCTCCGCCGTGCAAATTGCTAACGGGTACAAGCATGATGAGGCATCAGGACTCAATGTACCCAGCAGCAGTACTTAGCAGACCGATAATGGATTTACCCATGGTAATTTTTGGAATTATATGTATGCTGACAGCATACAAATGACACAGTGCAAATTATATTATTTTAACTTGTTTATCAACTTGTCATCATAGCCATTTCTTTTTTTTCAGTGCAGCATTGTAAATCTGACTCATGCAGAGAAAGTCACAAAGATGCACTGGCCTGTCTAGTTTTCCAGCAATATTATTATGAGAAATACATTAATTTGTCTGTATGGAAAGGATTTAAAGGTTGTTGCATTCATTTGTTACCAGAGACTGAGCACTTAATCACACAGGCTCGGGTCAGCAAGAAAATGATCTCCTCTTCTTAAGTCCATTAACAGTACTTTTACAGAGTCTTGCGAAATATAAATATTGGAGGATATTAATGAAAATGACATCTATACCTGATGTATTGGTGCCCAAAAATGTGATTAAGTGCCCTGTTAATTAACTTTTTTGCTACAATACTTGTAAAAGTATAGTCATTTTTTAAAGCTAACCAAACTGCTTAGAAAAAGGCCAGTAGTCTGATCTGGGTGAAGTGTTGTCCCATCAATCACTTAATTGTGAATAACAGCAACATATAGTGCCCCCCAGATGTGTCACAGTATATAAAGCAAAACGCTGACGTTAGTATTTTATTACTACAACAGTACCTCCGCGAGCACTCCTCCTCTTACTATTCTTCTGCCAGCAAGTCAAACTTTGTTGCAGCAGTGACAGAGGAAAACCTGTGTTTTTCTTTCAAAGACTGCAATTTGAGGCATAGAAAAATTAAAGGTCACCAAAAAAGTATACAAAGACATGCCATTAAGCAGTGATGTTTTTCCTGAAATCAGGACAGTGGGATTGGAGCTTTTTTGAAATTCTAGTCCTCAAGAGCTTAGGCAAGGATGCTGAGAAGAAACATGGCACAGCCGAGGACCGAGCCCGAGACTCCTGAACGCAGTCTGTAAGACCATCCTTCTCACTAGACGTTATCGTAAGTCTATCTCCTGGCCTCAAAGGGACTTCTAATAACAAAAGGAAATAAAATAGCTCTGAAATAGTGTTTTCTTTACGAGATCTTTTACTATTAGTTCTTGACCGAAAAGGCTTTCGGTGACTGAAGTGGAAGCTGGGTAGATGTAGGGTTTGCAGGATCAGGTGGCAAATGCTTGTCTTCAACAGATTCCTCAACTGGCCCAAGCAGATCTCAGATTTGAGGAAAAAACCCTCTGACACACATTATATTATGCAACTAATTATTACGCATAAATCATTCAATTTTTTCCACAAGTGTTTCTGCCTAACCTCTGTCCATGTTTGTCAGAGCTCTGTTAATGGGGTAATCTCGGTGAAAAGACACAGGTAGTTTTTCCATATTACAGTGAAATATTAATTCCTATTAGCTTTAATTTTTTTTTTTTTTTAGAAACTTTTGACAGAACCACTCTAGTAACAGCTGTAAAAAATTATCACCCCAGCATTGGAACATACTTCACAACCAAGGAGACATTAAATTCACTCTACTTGACTGCATTTGCATTCTGTGGTTATTAATGAGTTAATGATCTGTACAGTTTTAATGAATAGAACATAAATGAAGAGACAGGAAAGGATATTAAAGTGAGTGAATCCTGTGAGTGAAGGCTTTAATTACACTCCCATCTTCAGGTCATTAGCTGCATAACTACCTATGGGCGATCTGATGATTATTCTCTCATGGCATTAATGAATTTGCTTTTTGTTTGGATTGGTAAAAATGTGAATATCCTTTCTATGAACAATTAAACTCACTGACATGAGGCGTATAAAAAACTGCAGTCAACATACTTGACCATACTGTGCGTGTCTTGTTTCACCCCTCATGCTGCTGCATACTGTTTTTAATTAAAACTTTTCCAGAATGACTTCCAATTAATTCTACTGCAATGTGGACAGCAAATCTTTGCAGCGCCTTGCAAAAAGACAAGCTACAAGCATATAATTTTTCATAAAATAGTTGCTAAGTGTTCTGACAGAATTTATAGATACCAAAACTGGTTAAATTATTCTTCAATTGAGAGATACCTGTTTAAGATTTTTTCCCCCCAGAAAAAGGAGGGGCATACCTTATGTTCATTTTTTGGTAACATATAATGCAAGGACTACATAGAAATAAGTTCTCTTCAACTTTGTGAATACCAATGAGTAACACTCAGCTAGCATTGCCACATGCCAAAGTGCAAACCCATTTAACCATTGGGTAAAAAAATACCTTGTTACATAATGCAGATTTCCAAATACTTCATAGTTGGGGCGGTTGTTTGTTGGTTGTGGGTTTTTTTTTTTTAGTAAATTATTAAATGCCTTACAGAATTCCTAGGCACATGACAACTTGGCCCAAGTAAGGCCATAAAGAAAAAGCTATGTCTTCCACAAAGTAATGTCCTTACGTTTTCCAACAAAGAGCAACTGAATAATATCGTATTAGTAGCGTCTTGAAAATAAACAGGCTGTACTGTTCTTGTTTGGAAGATGTTGTTCTGTCAAACATAATGTATATTATTTTATCACTGTTAAAGACAGAAAGTCAAAAGACAACATTTAGCACGCTTATAAAATTCTTGGAGATAGTGAGGTCCAGCCCCACCAGGTAGGAGCTGCCCTTGCTTCACCCTCGTAGGGGTCCCTGTCCCAGAGCACTGACAGTCTAAGATCAGCCAGAGACTGCCCCACTATGGACCAGCTCTACTGCAGTGCTTGGCCTACGCTTACAAAGAGCCGAGCTCACTTCTCGCGTTACATTAGGACGGAGTACGCCGTTAGTTTCACATCAGCCTTTTGCACCAACTCCAAGTCGTAAAGCATTTGCTGCCTTGAGAAATTACTTTTTTCATAAACAGTCTCAGTTTGAATTCTTGAGGCTTCAGACCCAGAGAAACTACATGACATCAGAAGCTGGAGAACCGTTACCTTGGGGTCTATTTTGAAGACCATCAAGAATTTCAATACCTAATTAACAAAGTTTTTTTTGAGCTTGAGAGAGAGGTGTTAGCAACACATTGGGATGCTCAAAATTCAAAAAAACTGGCAAAAACAAACCCACCTGTTGTATTTATAGATACAACCAAAGAGCGTAATTCTGCTTCTCATGACTATTCTGTGGAATATAACAAAAATTCTTAACACTTATTAAAATATCTTCCATACTGTGGAAGGCCTACTTTGAGCTGAAAACTGGTGTTTCATCTCTCATTTAACAAGCATCAGAGCTGGGTAGATCATTTCGCTAGCTTTTTGCCTCATGATGGATCTGTTAATTTGTAGATTAGAAAGGACAGGCCAAAGGCATGCGACTAATCGAAGCAGGATCGCTACAGCGTTTGCGGATGACCCGGTAGTGTTGAATAGCTCGCAGGAGAGCATAAAGCATAATATGTGATTAAATTTTTAAGATACATTGATCATTTAAAAATGCAGGACAGAACCTTGTGACATTTTTTGCTGACTCATGAGTTAGGTCCAGTTAATAACTGAAGCAGATTATTTCTCTTAGGATTTATGCCTACACTGGACAATAAAAGTCAACAATTAAGTATTATTGCTAACCTAGAAATTGGCCTGGTCAAACAGCTCTTAGTCTGAACTTAGAAGGCTTACTGACATAATTTCTGAAGCTATTTGGAATCTATTTTACAGTATACTTGTTTCTGTACCAGGGCAATCACAACAGAGTTAAAGCATCTGTCTCCATTTATTTAAGGTTTTAATTTTTTTCTTTCTTAAAAAACCTTTTCTGTTTAAACTGTTATTCTACATTTTTATTTAAGCATTTTGTAATGGTGCTACAAGTTAATCATGCTGAGTACATCCGTTTTGACTCCAGTTAATACGGCATTTCTGTAACCCCAGTGACTCAGACCAGCCCCCTTGGGAGTCCTACTGTGCCCACTGCAATTTACACGTACAAAAACGTACTCTTCAAAAAGGGAAACGGCTGTATTAACGTGAAGTTAAGCATATTAGGCTTTATTCAAAAGAACCGTAAACTTTAGTGGCTAGCTTTCGGCCAGCTACAGAGATTATTTATCCTGAAGTTGCAGGGCTGAACTCCCAGCTTTGACCGTACTCCAGGTTGACGGTTGTGACACCGGGCAGAGGAAGGAGGTGAGGAGGCAGCAGTTGTTTAGCAGGTTACTGAACCGGTAGTACATTTGTGATGTGGATACTGGAGGCTCATATAGAAATTTAACATACGCCTTCTTCCATAACAAATATATATTCATAAATAATCTTGACATAAAAAGCCCACTGTGGCCAA
Organism: Phaethon lepturus; assembly: GCF_000687285.1. Lineage (NCBI taxonomy): Eukaryota > Metazoa > Chordata > Aves > Phaethontiformes > Phaethontidae > Phaethon > Phaethon lepturus. The sequence goes on from NW_010564069.1 coordinate 27,277, forward strand.
ATAGCACTTTCGTTCTTTTCAGACTTTGTTCCACGTAGTATTTTTATGATTATGAGAAGCAACCAGCCTAGACAGCTGTCTTTTCTGACCAGTATGTTTTAAGTCTAGAGATATTTTACTGTGTGTCATTTAGCTTTTCTTCCTGAAAAAATAAAGAATACCTGAGAGGTTCTGACTGCTATAAAATTCGTAATGGTTCAATGCTGTATTGACTTTCTATGCTTAAGAACACAGCCAAAACATTGAATGGAAGGTTATACCCTTTCTCAGGAAAATCCATAGGCAGTGTTATTTTGAAATTCCATAACAATTATGAATCTGGGTTTTGTAAACCAGAACAGAAACAAGTTCCAGAGAAAATTTTTGTATTTATCAAAAAATGAACATATGAAAAACAAAGAGAAATGTATGTCTGTGGTTTGTGTATTTGATTGCGCTTGGGGTAAAGTCAGTTGCGTTATACAGACATACTGTATGTGGTCAGCTACAAAATAAAGATATAACTGCAGCATATAGATATGTAGCTGTCTTCTGAATCTGCCTAACATAAGCTAGGTAAGTTTAACCCTTTCTACTTCCAAGTGTTGTGTGTCTCTTAGAAATGTACAGACTTCAAGCAAGAGAAACTTAAAAAAGTAAATTACCCACTGAGATGAGAATAGCTAGACACTTGTAAAAAACAAATAGTTACTTCATTAGTGAGCTTTTACGAGACACATTTGCTCTGGCTGCTAAAATATCAAGGAACATAATCTATACATTTTATATTTTTTATTGCTATAATTAATTCAGTAGATGTGTACAGATCACTAATGCTAGACAGGTGTTTTTTACAGCCAGCTCCTATAGTTGTTACCACATACTGTGCAAGCCCAAATGCAAGCTTTTATTACAGCTGGGTTTATTAACAAATAAAAACAGGAAACAGTAAACCCAGCTCAAGTTTTAATTAAAAGAGTAGTTAATTCTAGGACCCCTCTATTTGGAATCTGCTCAGTTGCACACTACATGCCTTGCTAGGAGGAGAACTTCTTGAATCTCAGTCAGAAAAGATACAGAATGGCACAGCTATCATCTCCAAAAAACAACTGAACCATCTTCACATGACAGCTAAGTAGAAAAGCTGCTCCTCCTGGCCTTTGGATCCCTCTCATACCCCTTGGCCAGGATGCTCCTCCTCAAAACATGGTCTTCCCCACACTGCACGATGAGGATAACTTTGGGGACATTTGTTTTGAAGAAAAAGAAATGGGACATGCCCGTGAAGTAGATTGACTAGAGTAGTAAAAGGATATTAGTGAACAAAATTAAGTTGCGCTTTTGGCTTATTCTTTGTGGTTTTGTACTGAATATATACCATAGCTAGGTCTCTTCTGTATCACTGATACAGTTCCAGTGATTTATTTAAATGGGTTATATAGGCAAGTTGTTCATCTGGGAGTTTAAGTGACAGATGTTTTGAGTTGAGCTATTTCTCACCTAGTTAAGCATCTAAAATACTAATAACCAGGTCCATACAAAGAAACATCATGATGTGACTCAGTATTCTAAGTAATGTCCATGAGTTCAATTTTCAGATCCGTTTCTGCAGACTAATAGACCAGTAGTTGTTTCAGGGCATTTTGAAATCCTAATGATGGCACAAATAAATGGTTTTCATTAATGCTAGAGAGTATTCCTACACTGTAAATGAAGACAAAAATTGTGAAAAAGCATCAGTCGATGGCACCCAGGATTTCAAAGAGCAGTCCAAATACAGGTTCTTTTGCCCAGCCAAATTACACGTGTATCGGGTGATTTCCGAGTTGCCTGTGCATTTAATCCTCCTGTCATTTAATCTGCAAACCCAACTGGACACATTGGAGGGTTTGTGGGGGTTTTTTGTTTGTTTTTTAAATTCAGGCCCAAGGAAGGATGAAAGGTGGTTTCTGGAATGAAAGCGTAGCGGTGTTAGTATTGGAAAAACAGCGTTTGATGGCAACAAGACTACAAGGCTTTCCACTGCAGCGTGCTGTACAGAGTGGAGCGCTACCACTACGCGAGAACGAAGCGTTTCCTCCTACCTGCCAGCTCGATAGACCAGGCTGGGCCAGGATCATAAGCATGGCTTCGAAGTCACCCACCCTCCTGGCAACGACGGTCCGTAGAAAGCAAAGCCCCGCCGCCCGCTCCGAGTAACCGTGCCACTGCCCCTGCACGGACCCTGCCTACCCTCAAGCTCTCGTGTTTGTTCTCCATCACAAGGCCCAATTTGTCTGACGCAGCCAAAGCTTTCAAATTATGTAAGGTTCTTACTGCAGCAGCATCTGGGTAATGCATTAGTTATATTAAACAAATCAGAAGTGTTTACTTACAAAAAATTAAAGTCAAAGCGTCATAGAATAGTAATTTAACGGAGAGTCTCGGTTCAATGATTCAGAACATGAAGCAAAAAATACTAAAGGGTTCATTGTATAATAAAACAGCCTTAACAGATGTAAAATTAAAGTAAAAAATTGTCTGTGGAGTAGGATCATCAGTTTGTATAACCTGATTTAATTTTATTAAAATCAAAAGGCAATATCTAGATTTATCAAGAAGCAAGAATAAAATTTATATGGAAAGTGGCTGCTTCTGCATCTGTAAAATGCTTTCCTGGTTCAATGATAAGAAACATGAATGGCAACCATACTTGGGAAAGTATGACCCAGGGGAAAAAAAGGAAAAAAAGAAAAAAAAAAAAGTGTTATGTAGCCACAAATGTGGTCACACTGAAATGCATAGTTTAGGATGATCATCTTGGTCCACTTAAAATAAAAAGCAAAATATCACATAGGTTACCCAAAGTTGTGAGCTGGAATTAATCCAGACAGTAAATCTCCAGTAGATTCAGTTGCATTATTTAATAGAGAACATCGGTATTGCTTTACCATCTGTACTAAAAGTCAAATAAAACGTTCATGCTTTGATCAGTACAAATTGTTAGACTTCACAGTTTAAGTGTATGTGTTTTTAATTCCTTTGTATCCAAAGGAGCACAAATTCTTACACCCAGCAGATGCCAAACTAGCATCAGATCCTATCACCTTCAATAAGCATATTGATAATTAATAATACTAATAATTCAGTCCACTTCTTGAGGGAATGGAGCATAGCACACTCAGAGTTCCTCCAACATCTTTTGACTTCTGGGGCAAGAAAACACTCTTCCAGGCAAAGAAGAGTTAGAGTTCCTTCATTTTGACTGAAAAAATACTTATATCAAGGGACAACACTGCTGAAATGAGAGGGTAGTTTTTCCTAGATCTGTAAAGCATCTTTTCTTGTGCTTTCCTTCCTTTGTTTCCCCTACACCCTTACAATATAGTTTCCTTTTTCAGAGACCTACAAAGATTTGTATTTGTTTTGTGATAACCTGAATCTGTATGCAGTTCCAGTGTCTGCATCATTTTTAGCGTGCAATTCTTCTATGTGCAAGTACAAATATTCTCGTATGTGGCCATTTTGCAAGCATAGTAGTTTTCCCTCATGTTTTCTTGCATGGCAACCTTGGTCTCAGTAATCAGTTTGGTAAGCTGAGGTTCATTTGAAGTTCAAGCTCTCAGTTTGGTAAAAGTTCACTTTCATGGGTTACAACAAATGGTTTGAAAGAGGCAAAGTGACAGATAACTTAAACACTAAGTATAAGTAGTAAGTATGAGCAACCTTAGGTAAGATAGTAGATATGTTCACGTTAACATGCTTGTGGTACACAGAACAGTCCAAACGAGGACTGGGAACACACACGACACGCCAGGACTTCGGTTAGGACGTTGGGGATAAAGCTGACTTCTTCAAAAAATCATCATGGGATCTTTAATGTCCCCTGTGACAGGAAGAATATCTGTTTACTTCTCAGCCCTAAAGAGGTGAATTATAATATTATCAGCTTCAGCAGCATATTTGGAGTTTTATAGGCCCCATGTCAAAAGCCCATTTAGGTATAAATAAATCAAAGGAGTCCAAGGGCAACGTATGATCTAGAACGCAGCTCTGTTTTGTAGATTCATGTTTTTGTTTAAGAAAATGCTGTAGATGTAGAAAGTGTCATGACTCAGCCCTGGCTGCACTCAGCTAACACTGTTGGAGCCTAATTACATTTGTACTGTTAGTACTACTTCATTCTTATTCTTTCATACAAGGATCTCAAAATACTTTAAGCATTCCACAATTACTTGTTGCATCAACTGAGGGTAGAAATTACTTCTGTTTTATTTCTTTAATCTTTTGTTTACAGACAAGGAACAAAAGAGTTCATTTACTTTGCTTCGGGTCACTCAGAAAACATAGAAGAGCTCAAACGTTACAGCTCCCAAAATAATATGTAAACCAATAGACCATATTCCCTCCACTGGGCAATTCTGGAGAGGTCGCTTGGCAAGTGTAATACATTTGAGTAGCATGCATTTTAGCTATTCTACAGAGGCTACTTTAAAATACAGTAAGGGTGAATGTTTTTGAGATGCTATGAACCTGCTTGATCCATTTTCCTCTGCACTTTACATATGTAATTGCACTTGCATGCAAATAGCATTTGAGTGAATGCACAGATCAAATACGCTGACAGCTCACATACACAAATCCTGTTTGCCTCTAACAGAGCTACAGGGCTAAGTATTTGCTCGCACAAATATGGCTAATTTTTAAATATGTGCTGAAGTTACACTGAAATCAAATGGTATCAATCACATTCTTAAGAGTTAATCATCTTCGGTCTCTATGAAGGGCAAGGAGATATTTTTAATTTATCCTTACAGAATTTCAAATATTTCAACTAAGGAAAATTAAATAGGCAGGGAACCAGGTCCTGTAACTAATCTTCCACCTTCATAGCTCTCTTGGTTATCTGAAGTAAATGTCAGGGACTGAACTGACTGGCAGAAATTGTGGCAGGAACCAAAGCCACAGTCAAGACATTCAGTACACACCTTTATTGTGATAAAACTGGCAAGCAGCAGGTATCCCGCCAGCCGCTCTGTGCAGAGTGATTTAATTGTATCACCGTCTTCCCATCAGTGGGAAAGAAAGTCTCTGATAACTAGGCTAACTGATAATTGACTGCAGGTCTAGTCTTTACAGTAAGTAAATTATCTTGAAGCAAAAAATAAATAGTAATTAACTTCCCTTCCTTAGGTGGTTGCCTGATTAGTAGAAGCCATAATCTGTAGAGTTGGGAGAGTAGGTTAAATTAGAATGACCATTACATTTTCCGAAGCTCTTTCTGGTTCACTGTGGCTCTGAAGAGGAAATGATGCTCCGGACAGTATTATTTAGGTTCAGATACTTCTGTACTACTAACTCTTTCTGTAACACTCCCCCTGATTTCATCTTCCAGAGCGTGTCTGTGCAAATGTGACTTTCCTCTCTACAAGATTATCTTTTTCCCTTGCTTACTCCAACCTGAAATTGCTTATCCACCTGTTTAGCTTGCCACTGTGCTGGGTGTCGGAGATCTTATATACAAGTTAAGTGAAGTATTTAAAAATCAAAACCAGGTAAAATTCTCCAGGTGACAACCTGAAAGATAGAGGTAGTGACTGTCTCCAAGTTATATCTAACTTTGACCGAATGACACGAATCTGAAGTACTGAGAATTGACTCTTCAGATGAGCTAAGGTCAATGTTTAGTGAGCATTGAACACAGAACACGGGTGATGCTGTGTTGGTAGGCTGTCTGCTGGATTTGTACAGTCCCAGTCCCACCCCTGTATTTCTCTCTTTCCCCGCATTTTACAGATCTCTTCCGCAAGCTAAAGAGAAAGCAAACAGTCTTGGGCCTGAAAAACCTAACCCTCCGGAAAAGAGAGGGTGAAAAGGATGGTTTAAAAGTGAGCTGAAGTGTATTCTCTTCAGGTACGCTGATCCCCACTGTTTGCTGTCTGGATTTGAGAGCGATGCAGCCGCAGCCACAGCTGTCGGGTTTTCTACAAACCAGAGTAGAGCGGAGGAGAAGGAAAGCAGACCCCCGAGCCCAGACTCCTTCCTCCCGCTTCCGCAGCCGGTTCTGCCCAAGCTACTACTTTTCAGGCACAACCTGTAGTAGCAATAAACTTTACTGCTATCTTTTCAGGGGAATTCCCTAGCCACCATGAACAATTTTCAAGAATAACACTTACCTGAACTCTGTTGCTACTCTTTTTGACTGGTTTGTTGGAAGCCTAACAGGCTTCATGTCCCCTTTAGGAAAGCTTGGTAGAATAAAGTATTTTTATTTGTTTTTTGGTATTCTTTAACTGACTTCATGAAACACTACATTAGTAAACCTAATCCATATAATATATACAGAATACGTTGTATTTTGGAAAAACTCCTTTAAACAAGAAAGTTTAGTGTGTTTGAATTTTTGCATAGCGGAGGGTATATGTAGTTACTCCAAGGAAGATATGGATACATAGCTAGCAGTTGTTTATTTCTGAACCTTCCAAAATGGAACATCCATTTTTATTTAGCTTTTTTCCTAGTAGATGTTAGTTGCTAAGCTCAAAACAGAACAAAGTTTCTTAGTCTGAAAATATTTTGCATCACATAATAGTTAAATAACTATAAAAAATTCATTATCAGTTTAGAAGTGTTAGTAAACCATTAGCAATATTTTCTGAAGGCATCACTTTTCTTAATTATAGAATAAGGGTAAAAAGGGATCACTTAAGAAGCAGTATTAAGAAACCCCAAGAATTCAAATTTCTTATTTTTACTGATCATCTGATTTTTTTCTTAAATGAATTTCTTATTAACTAGACTGCACACACACAAAGGAAGAATGTATTCATATCTTAAATTAACTTACCAAATGCAATAGTTGCTTAATTGATACTCCATCCAATACTGCTGAAGCTCTTCCTTACATTTCTATAAAAAAAATTTACTCAACAGCCTCAAATATCAGAAAAGGAAAGGTGGTATGGTGGTTTTTTTTGTTTGTGGGGTTTTTTTGTTGTTTTAAAGCAGGATGCATTTATAGTTAGTCCCAAGTTAAGTGATCCCAGCTGAGCTTATACATGACCCCACCCCCTTAATTTTTGTCCCTATAAATTGTGATGAGATGGGTGTATGGCCTATTTTTTCGGAGACAGGTGGGAGTTTGTAGTGTAAAGAGTCGCTTTGCTCTTGGTGGGGATACTCCATCCAATACTGCTGAAGCTCTTCCTTACATTTCTATAAAAAAAATTTACTCAACAGCCTCAAATATCAGAAAAGGAAAGGTGGTGTGGGGTTTTTTTGTGGTGTTTTTTTTGTTTGTGGGTTTTTTTTTTGTTGTTTTAAAGCAGGATGCATTTATAGTTAGTCCCAAGTTAAGTGATCCCAGCTGAGCTTATACATGACCCCACCCCCTTAATTTTTGTCCCTATAAATTGTGATGAGATGGGTGTATGGCCTATTTTTTCGGAGACAGGTGGGAGTTTGTAGTGTAAAGAGTCGCTTTGCTCTTGGTGGGGAAAATAAAGTAATACTCTTTTTTATTTTTAAGTGAAACAAAAGTAGAACAAAACTTTTCAGTATAGCTTTTGCTCAACTGAAGAGGTTTTATTTTCTGAAGATGTGTGTTGCAAGGGTCTGATGTAAGTCTCAGCTTACTTTTCTTCTGCATAATGGGGTAGTCTGCAGTTGGGTTCTTCTATATAGAAGCTACACTGTGCCTTTACAGTCTTTTTTTCTGAAGTCTTGTATAAATGGCAATGCTATAACATATTCTTTCTATGTCTCTAATTAAGTAACAGCAGGATGTTAGAAAGCTGAAGTATAGGTTTTGACTGGAAAAAAAGGCAAACAGTTCACTCCATTCTTATAACGAACTCTGACTTCTATCAGTAAGGAAATGTATAGGGGTTTTTTTCACTTTTTGAGAGAGCTTCTTGCAAAAGTTTCTGTTAAGATGTTTTGTTACTGAACAATCACTTAAAAGCTCATTTCTATAAACTCTTTAAGAATTGTAAAAAGTCCCCTTTCTAATAGCTCTTGAGGGTACTTAGTCTGAAGTTTGTGGAGCAAATTGGAAAACAAGGCGGCAGTAAAAATTGTATCTTGAATGTGGGGGAGGATGGTTCCAGATCTTTTGGTCTGCTCTGTATGAAGTACCTTATGAGATAAGGTATAGGGGAATTTTTAACGTTTTGAAAGAGAAGTCTGTTCATCTTCTAAACTTTCAGCCTATTTTGAAAATATATGAAAACTTTCAGCTAACTGCTTGGCACTGATTTATGTTTGAGGCATATATATGGAGGCTAGTAAGTGGTTTGTGCTCTCAGTTTTTTACGTAACATGTATAGCACTTCTTCACTCTCTCCCCTGAGTTATTTGTATGTGTTTTAATGAGCACTGAGATATATCCTGATAACTACACATATGTTTCCACTGATCTCAAAACCTTGACTAAAACTGTCAAGTTAGTCTAATAGAAGCAATTAAACTTTCAGGGCTAAGGAGGGGATGCCTCCCACACATCTCAGCAATGTGTGACTGACTTTGATAACTGTTAGCAAAAGATTTAATGTTTTAGACCTAGTTTTGTGGGTCTGAAATCCTAGTGACTTCAGACTAATGTCATTCTGCTGTCTAGTAGTGAACGTGTGGATTACGTTTGACTAAAAAGTGGAAAGCTTGAATTTCAGTCATTTGAATGAAAATGGGATGATGCCTTAAAATTTTTCATGTAAATCAACTGCCTTTTTGGATTTCCCTGAGTCATAGCTGGGACCCTTTGCAATTATGCTCTATACAGGATAAAGATCAGTTCACTGCTAAACCTAGAGATAGTTTTCCCTTGAACCAAAACCTATTAGTCTAAATAGGTATAATAAAGAGCTTGGAAAAAAGGTGGAGGGGGAGGCGCCCAATGTCACAGAGCAGGTCAGAGTAGAGCCGGTAAGAGGACCTGTGTCTCCTGAGGTAAGTTATTTACTAACTGTACTGAGACTTGGAACTGCGTTCTGCTCCATAGGGGAGGCATAACTCACTCAGACCTCCATCGCTGTGAATTATGAAGCCATCTGTATCTCATGAATATAAATTCCATTCTCTCTGGTGTAGTTATATATAGTTACATCATTAGGGGGATGGGATATTCCATATATAGAGAAGGATAGAGGGACGTTCTTCTCTTTAAAAAACAGGAACAGTTTTCTAGCAACACAAATGATCATGTGTTCAGAAAGATAGATTATTTCATTTTACTCCTGCTGACATGCAATATGTCAATTAAAATATTAACATATTTTTTAATTCAGCAGATTGATTTTCGCTTTGCCTTATTTTTAAACAATTCATCTTTGTTCGCTGCCTGAAAAAACGTGATATATTTATTCATCCCCTGAGCCGAAACGGTGACCACTGCATGTAATACTTGCTCCTATTCTCTGCTGTTTTGCCCCAAAACTAACAGTGCTGGCAGCTTTTACTCCTTGGAGACGGGAAGTGTAGCAGAAGAAATTATTTTTATATATTGTATAACATTATAGCTTCTGAAAAGTCCTATACCTAGTGTTTACAGGCGATATGATCCTCTCTTTCCCGTTTTCCTTGCTAAGAGTCCATCAGAACTGGCAATGGTACAACTGAGCTCTAACCATTATGCCCGAGACGCGCTAGCTTGTGACGATAACCTGGAGGAAGGGCTGCTTTTACGCCGGCTTTTGTGCAAGAAAGAGGTTAATGATGTGAGAAGCTGCCAGGAGCCAGAGCAGGAGGCAGGGAAAAGGGGTCCTTAGCTGAAACTGCCTGGTCTGGGGCAAAGCGGGGAGCTCTGGACCTTGTGTTTTGAAAAGCTGGAGAGGATGCAGCTTTATCGCTGTACAGGATATGAAAAAAGTCTGTCTGCTCCTGTCTGCGGTCCCTTAAAATGTCTGTGCTGCTCCCAAGCCTTTAAACTTGTTTATCACTGACTCACCGAGACCAGTATTGGGCTGACATTTTCCAGGGCAGATTTCTGAAGCTGTGCAGTGAGCTGGCACTGAAATAATTGGCCTAATTTTTCAGAAGTGACGAAGATCCCACTGACACCTTCATTACATCCTGAGACATTTAAGAAGATAACGCCAGGCACCCGCATTTGAAAATCCTAGCCTTTTACCTCACCGGAGATTTTTACCTCAGAAGGAATTTGTGAAGATTACTGTGTTCCTAAAGCCTTTTGAAATCCTTAAAAGGTTTTGTGAGTGAAGAGTAAGATCAGCAGCAGTGCTATGATACACAGTCTTCGGTGGCTCTGTTTCCTCACCCGGTCAAAACCCACACTAGGCACCCAGTGAGATATATATATACACACACTGGGATATAGGGGAGTAAGATCTGCCCACAGTATTGTGTGCAAACACCTGCACGCTCTGTGATGAGCTGCATTTGGAACTAGGTGTTATAGACTGCTCTGGAAATCTGATTTCAAAGGCATAATTATTACCTTTGTGCAGAATTCCAGACCTAGAAGCTAATGGGAAGCGACTTGCTTCAAGTGTGAACGGAGCGCGCTGAACTGCCTTCTGTGCTATGGCAAGAAGGGTGTTGATGGAAATATCAACAATGAAGTGAACAACAGGTTATCCCCAGTTTTCCAGAGCTATTTATCATTTATGTGTGTAGGGTCTTATTCCATGTCAATTGAAGTCAAATGTTTGTTCTTTCCATCGCTTGGTTTGCACAGCCAAGTAGAAGCTTCAGAATTTGCATTCTCTAAATTGCAGAGTTTTGTTTTCATAAACTACAAGCAAAAAACAAAGGCTATTGTTTAAAATCTGTCCCATGAATATTTAACTTCAAATAATGTTAATTAAACTAATGAACACCTATGCCTATTGCTTTACTCACTTAGCTTGTGTTACAAGCAAATCACTCTTTCAGACATTTGAAGAACTAAGCACAGATTAGTCAACTGGCTAACAATTTTGATCTGAACTTTACTTCACTTTTCAAAGCAATTATGAAGGTTCTTGACAGATGTAATATTCTAGCTGTAATCTTATTAGAAGCAGTGGTGGTAAGACAAGTTGCGGTCTGGATGAATTTACTGCCAAGGCTAAACTTTATTTTCGGCAATACTCATTTTTCAAAGAGCTGATGGTTTAATTCTCTGAACCAGCTGCTAATAAATAGGAGAAGGAAAATCAGAGGTGGGGATTGAAATAACTGTTATCCACCCTTGAAAATCCAGCAGGGTTTAAAGGTATGCGGGCATTCCAACCTCAAGTAATGGATTTTTCTTTTAGTTTCTTCAGGCTGAAGTACTTACAGCCTCGAGTGATATAGTATAATGAAGTTTGAAATGACTACTTCCTCAAAACTAGTCTAAGGAAGCAATGAAAATACTCAGTTTAGATGCTTGGGCACGTGGTTTTGCAGCAAAAACTTGAGGCTAGCTGATGTGTTAAATAACCAATTAAATTACATCTAGCTTTGGAAAATATATTAGGGCTTAACTAGTCAATTAACAGTCAGGTCTTACAGACATTTACTTCTCTCACTGAAATGAGTCAGTTGCAATATTTAGCTGCAGTATTTGTTCTGACTGTTCTGTTAGATGGAACCTTTTGAACACTCTAGGATATACAGGGCATAAAGCAATGACATGACAGCTGAACCTTGAGAACAAAACCCATGAACTTCAAGACCTTGAGTCGATGAATCTGACTTCATTGGCTCTGTTAATCCTTCTTAAAAACAATCGCACAAACCTGGTATGCGCTGACTGCACGGGATGCAAGGCTTAGCTGCTAGCAGTGGTACAGTTTGGGAATTCCTAAGCAGATTCTTACTTCCTTCTGATTAGGCAAATAAAAACATCCTGCAGTGAATTCCAGCCGCATCTGCTCATGAGTTTTGTTCACTGAATGCTCCCCAGGAAGCCCACACAATGCTTATGATTGTGTGCAATTTACATCTTGCTCCTGGAAAACGGTAGATGCTGCCAGAGGTTTATTTGCACAAGGTTTGGGAATGTGCAGTAAGGGCATAGGATATAGGAATGGCTGTTGCACCATGGTGCGGGAGAAATTAATGTGCTGCTGTCTGTGGGTATTTGGTTTTTTTATATGATCATAGAAGATTGCTTGGTATTTTCCCCCTCCTTTCACTTTCAGGTTTCTCCTTTTTTGTTCTCTTTGGATGCTAGGGTACTGCATGCTTGATGTTAGCTGGTCCACCACTTTCTCTGTTCTTATTCCCTGTCATGCAAGTATTCAGGGGTGGTATGGACAAGTCTCTTCAGCCAGGCTTCCATTTCATCTTAGTATGGCAAAAATGTGGAATGACTCCCTGAGGATGTCCTTCCATGGATTCTTGAAAAGTCTGCTGTGTCTTGAACATGTTATCCTTGAATGCTAAGCCACCCAAGGTGAGAACTGTCTTGATTTGGAATTTTGAAACAAGTTATTAGAAGCAGTAGTTCCTGTCTTAAAATAACAACTTGTTCTGAAAGTCAGAGTGCTGCTTTGGCTAGCAACCAAGTCTGACTGCAACCCGTGGTCTCATTTTGCTCGATGATAGAGCCAAGTGGAAAGCGGCAGGATGTGATCAACATGAATGTGACAACAGATGAACTCCCATAACAAGCTCTCCTTTTAGCAAACTGCAGTGATTCTGCTTTGAAACTTCTGTACAACCACACTGAAGAGCTGTAGTACCCCAACGCTACTGTGGTAAAAGGCACATAAATTCCATTCCATAACACAATCTGAAGACTCCGATCCAAGCAAAAAAGGCCACGTGTATAACAAGCAGGGTGGGCACAAAGTGCATGCGCTACCAGGAGCGGTAATTAATTAATCATGAAGAAAAAACAAAGTAGGAACCTTAACTATATGGTGCCAGAAGTATCAGCCTTCAAAAAGTAGATTACAAAGGGTAAAGCCAGAAGATCACTTAAGGAAGCTGTGCTCGTAGTAATTCAGCTAAACTTAAACAGCCATCTTCTTCACCCTGCTCTATGCAATGAATCACAATTAGTTCATATAAAATCCTACAGCTGTCTTTCTGCCCCTGTGTTGTCTTCTGCTATTTTCCTGGGCTGCCACACCTCCATAGAGACAGTTATTTTCCCTTTGCACACAAAGCCTCATAGCTGGTGCCGAAGACTTTTGAATGCTACTCCCAATGGCAGCAAAGACGGGAACTGTGCTGCTTTCCTCTTGCTGTCCTGTCCCTCGTGATTTGGTGGCTGACAAGAGGAGGTTATTGCTGGTGCCACTTAGGATGGCCCAGTTTTTCTTACCCTGTTCTCCACTCTTACCAAGGCCGTGGCTGCCAGTAAGATAATGTGCTCCCTAGGGAACAGAACTAAGCACTATGCATCTGTATATCAGCAAAAGTCAACACATAATTGGAAATGATGCTACTTACGATGAAATAGAGCAAAGCTTAAACTGCCAACAACCTCTCTGGAGCACTAATGGTGTTTCAATAGGGCATTTTGCAAAGCATCCCAGCTGTAGTAGTGGTCTGCACTTTCAGAACTTTCAAATCTTCTAGAAGTAAGGGCATCCAATCCATCCTGTCGGTTCTAATCTCCATGTCAATAGACTCCCTTCTTGGCATTTTCTCATACATTGAATAACCAGTTGTTAGTTAAACATCTTACTGATATAGGAGACCCGGCCTTCTTCATCCCCTTATTAATCGAATAATAGACTGGAAGGGTATCTATTCAATTTTTGCTGAAGCAGGAACAATTAAAATTTTCTGGCTCAGGAACAAAGCAGACTAGTTTACTGTGGATCTTTGGCAGCAAGGATAATCCACTCAAAGTAATGAATAGCACAGCCTAGATTTTGATGCTCTGTCTGAAGGGCTGCTGAGGTTCCCTGAGGGTTAGAACAGGACACGGCCTGAACAGTATGAACATCTCATAGGTGTAATCAAATTCATCATGCAGGTGGTCTGGTGATGGTGTGTTAAAAAAAAAAAAGCTAATTTGCATAAATCTTTGAAATAAACTTTAATAGCAGCTATATTTGCTCAGCATCTTTCATAAATAGGAAACTGAAATCATGTCTCGTCATTACTGTAACTCAGGTTCTCAGAATATTACGTTGCCACTTGGACTTGTAGTTCATTCCTGTTTGCATCTGGTTGAATACTCAAATATTCAGTAGCATGGCATAGCTCCTTTTGACTTTCTTTTTATTTTGCTGATGTAGG
>NW_010564069.1:41446-74698 GCF_000687285.1 Phaethon lepturus
AAATGGGTTCTTTCATATCGCTTTATTCAATAAAATGTCATTACTCCAGAGAAATCTGTACTTGTTGAACCATTGCCTCAATGGAATTGAAATGTGATTATGTACTTTCCTGAACTCAGATCTAAACTATTTACACCTCAAATATTATTCATAATGGACTAAGATTCAGAAGCTATATACTTACTTACAAATTTTGTAGTTTTGATTAAATAATATATACAAATTTTTTTAGTAGTACCGATCTTTTTTCATAATTGCTTTAATATCACTGTGAGATACTTGCTGCCCTGCGTTGCGTCTGTATCCAATAGACAGATTTAGAAAGAGCTAATGTATTAACAGTGTCATTTTCTTTAGAGCAGAGACCGTATTGATGCCAAATTTTATTTCTAATTCAGCAAGTAAATGGCAAATGCAGAGGCTGCATGGTTTTTGCTGCTCCTTTTTGCCAGTGAAACACATGGAAAACTACGCAACACTCCTATCTAGATACTACCTGCATTACAAATCATTCAGTTTGAATTGTATTAGCCACCTTTTTAAACAAATAACAAATAAAATTGTAATAGTGAAGATTTTAATTCTCTTTTCTGGTTGCCTTTCAGTTTAATAACACTCTACCAGGAAGAGTACTTTATCTTAACCTAAATAACATCTTCCCCTATGGAACATGGGTAACTGCAGCCCTTGATAAGCATAAGCAAGCCTGGTAAAAAATAGTTTTATGTCCATTAATCTCAGAGCAAGATGCACAAGCAGTAACCTCTGTTTCAACTGCATGCAGCAATTTAACCAAATTATATGTTAGCACTGCCCTTGGATTTTTTCTTTATACTTAATAGATTAGGGATGTTTAAGAAAACAATGAAATTGGGATTATTTAGCTGTCAATAGTTCTGTTGAGAGACAAACTCCTTCAAAGGAAGGGTCAATAATGCCATGGTTTCCCCTATGTCATTAATTGCATCTCTCCTGCCCACTTGGATGACAAAACTCATTACTTGTGGAGCAGGGCAGTGGCACACCCAAGTTTTAATAGCATCATGGGGAGCAGCGCTGAGAGATTTCTACTGAATTACACGACAAAGGTTATTTGATTCATTATTCTCAATTTAGGGCTTTCATAGTTGGGTGCCTGTTATAAAAGGAGAAGGAAATTGGAAAGGGTAAGATTGGTTCAAAATGAGTACTGCAGTAGATTAAATTGGGACTTTCTCTGCTTCACTATTCTCAAATGCAGTTTTGAAGCTCTGTGGATAGGCTGGCAGCATTTCTTTCCCTTCTTCCCGAGAACTAGAAAGAAAAATGGTCTTTAAATTGAGTAAGCCTAATTGCCACAAGGCAGAAGAACACGGACCCGGCAGTAATTTTCACTAACCTACCGGTGGTGAGAAGTGCAGTTCGGAGTGAGTTCTGTGTGGAATTGCACAGACAGACTTCATTAGGAGGAAAGTTCCTGCTGGGTAAAGCCGCACGTACTCATTCTGTCTCTGACTCATTTTCTCTGTTATTGCGAGCACGGTTGTGTTTCCCGCCGCAGGTTCGGCAATTTTGCACGCAGAGCTGGGTCGCGTGTGCTTTTACCCCTTCCGCAGCTCGCCTGTCTTCGACCTTCGCTCCCATCGCGCGAATAGGCGGGAAGCGGTTTGCGTACGGGTGAGGACTAGAGAGCTGAGAAGTCGTGCGTTGAGCCCTTCAGCGCTCCGGGGCGTTTTCCCTCATTTGAGTACTTTGGCCTCTTACCTCACTGGCAAATAGATCAATGGGCTTTATCCCATGAATCGAGCAATACACAAACCATAACTGAACCTCTGTCTTTTTTCCATCACCAATTTTCCAAAAGAGAAACCAGCACTGTTAGCAGTATTTCACTGGATGTAGCAAATTTGGAAGTGTTTTTGATACGAATTTATGAAAACACACCATTTGAGGCTCTCATGTTTTGTTCTTATAATCTTTAATTCCTTATTTTGTTTAGTTTCAGATTTTAAATGCGATAATTAATACTAATCATTGCATATTGAATAAGACACGATAATTAATTTTGAGCCTCCATATTTTAAACATTCCTTACATGAAACAATATGGAATTTTTAGTTGATGAACATCCAAATGTTGACTTGGTATTGAAACAGAACAAAAATAAATGTTAAAATACACAGTACTCCATGGAAGGTATGGTCCATTTTCTCAACAGATGTAATAACTAACTAATGACTTAACTTTGAAAAAACAAACAGCTTCAGTTTGCCTTCAAAGCATTAGGCAAGATCAGTCATAGATTTTTCTTACTTATATGCAGGCTTTTATTTTTTCTGTTTACTTTCTTGTGATTTAGGATTGTTCAGAGGCTGAAACAAATCTAGACAGGGAACCTAAAATGGTTACAAGTAAACCATGCATGAGGAGGAAAATAAGACTGCAGGAATGATTCTAAAGTAATACTTAATTTTAATGTAAAAATATAAAAAATGTAGAGTTTAAATTTTATTATAGGACTGAAGCAGTATGTGCAAAAGTGGCAGGCAACAGTATATTTAGCCAATATGGACTTGCAAATTTAAGTCTATGCATACACATTTCAACTTCTGCGGCCACCATGATAGAAACTTTTTCACAATTACACTGATACTTGGATATCTCGCAACTTAAGTTCTACTTATAAACATTCTTCAGGTTCTGAAATGCCCAAGAATAACCCTGGAAATGCAGATATTGAATATTTTGAAATATTTTCATTTCTGCAAGTACGGGAAACCACTGCTACTCTAGGGCATATCAGAAACAAGACTGGGAAGCTGAGTGAAAGGAGAAGACAGATGGATTGACAGAAGGACTGACACAGTAAAGTTTATTTTCTTTTGGTTGAGTATTCGCTTGGCATCCAATAGAGTGTTTGATTATTATTCCAATGAAACACAGGCTTTTTCCTCTTGAATGTCACTGCAGAATGTCTTGGCCTATTTTAGAAGCTATTTTCTTTGGTATTTGTTTTGCAAATTCTTTTCCATATCTGTGCATATTAATCGTTTTTATATCAGTTCGAATATACATCATTTGGCACCACAGTGTGAAAGTGAGGAGAATTATAAATAAGTTTCTAAGGAGCAGGTAGTGATGCTCATGGTAAATAATGACTAAGATGCCAGTGAATGACTGGTGTATGCCGGCTTCCCAAAATAATTTTTCATCCAGTATGTAACAGGAGCATACAGCACAGGAGACTCAACCTGCAGGTGTGCTTGCCTACGGCTGCACACAGGGATTGCTGTAACACCCTGATGGGTAAAGGAGGTTTCTCGGTGCGTAACTGGAGAGATGAATCTTACCTCAGCCTAAGTAACTGTTGGTGAATCCCTTTAGAGACTCCTTGGCTTTATGGTGAAATAAGCTTCTGCTTCAGCAGTGGCTTGGGCAAAGTCCTAGAACAATGTACAGAAATTATCCAGAGGGATCATCTAAAGGTGGCCCATTGTGTTGCTACAGAAAGGTGCAATATCCAGCCACAGTGGCACCTTTAGTTTGAAAAAATTACTCGCAGTCACAGAAACCCTATTGATTTTTGTCACTAGTGCCTGGAATTTGGTAGCGCCCTTGCTACCAATGCTCGAAAAGACAGAGTAAAATACTTTGGCTGCTATCATCGAAGTGCAGATCATATGGCAGCATTTGCCAGTCAGTCACGTGTAACTTAATGGCTAATCTTAATAAGGGAGGTGGGGGGAGAGGAGGATGTGTTTGTGAAGCTGAGTCCAGTGAGGAACACTGGCAGAGAAGAAGGGACATCTATCTCCAACTAGCTAATTTTTCATTTCAATATTTTTCCCTTTGGTGATATCTGCAGATCCTGGGAGACCCTTCTGAAATGTGCTGTGTTTCGATTCCGTTGTACATTTGCCATAGCAGTTTTGATAGCATTTATCTAAATCTAGCATGAAGTAAATGAAAGCTGTAATATTTGATTAGTCTATTCCCACTACTTCAACTTGCTGTGTGTGTTAGGCTGTTTATAAAATGCTGTATGGTTAGAAAAAAGATTGAATTAACAGCATACTACATTCATTTCTCTCTAACTTCTAGGTCAAATTTGAGCAGCTGACAAGTCAAGGAATGCTTTCTGCCATAGCCGTAAACACAGCTGAGATCGAAAGTCAGGCTGGGGGAGTGTGGGGATGGAGGCTGTAGTCTCTTCTCCACATCTTTGCCTCATGCAGTTACATTGTCAGCTAAAGTCTTCTTTCAGGCTCTTTCTAACTGTTTATGATACTCAGATGAAAGAGGCAACTTTTTAATTTTAGAAGGCCAGGTTGTCTGAGCCCCAGAATACTATGAGGCTCCTGTCACAGATTGATCATTCTCAAGAAATCACAGCTCTGCAAGTGCTAAGGGGGAAAAAAAAAAATGTATTTTTTTAGTGAAGTCAAAAGATATGAATCAAAGATATAGAGGAAACAGATTTTATTGTGTAAGGTGCTGTGGTTTTTGTCATGGTCCAGTTTTCTGACAATAATCAAACCTGTCTGCAATATTGCACAAGATAATACCCTTTATAAAGTCAGTAGAAGGTTGGTCATTTATCATCAGTTTATCAAATTCCTCTCTTCTGGTGGTGTACGCAGTCCTCATTTGGACTGGAAAACGATAGAAGAGGAAAAAGATGCTGTCCCATTTCACTGAGAAAATGGTTTTGGATTGGTTATAATAGTCCCAATATTAGGGGAGAGACTTCTACCACTTCTCTGCATTGAACTTGATGAGGTGCACTCGAACCACACCTATATCATGATATAGGCTGCATACTGGCCTTCTCTTTTAGAAACCTGGAATGTGAGTGAGGAATGTAATTAATAATTGAAAGGAAGTAAGGCAATGTCATATAGTTGAAGATTAAAGTAAAAGTTTGTCTGCTTTTGCTTTGGGCTGTGGAGAATTTGTGTACCTCTCGTGCATCATGCACATGTGAGCTTTTCTATTTAGTATTCCATAATTATGAAATATGAAAAAAGACCCTTCTTTCAAATATTGACTACAAAAATGGAGTGATACAGTACAGTATCTTTCATAGGTCTTCCTTAATTCTGACAGTGTAAATTCTGTGAAGGGATCTATTTTCCTCTTTTTAAAAGTTGGTTGCATCTCACATTGCATCTCACATGAAGATATGTGTTACTAAGATAATATGCTTTTTTCCCAAATGTTCCATTGTGCTTTTAGCCATTTGCATTTCTGATAGCTTAACGTAGACTCTTTGCTTCTGAAATGAATGTTTCAGATGACTTTCATTAAAATAATTCAATATAATTATAATCTGTTTTTGTCTCTCTATATATACTTTTTAAGTTGTTTCTTGAAAAACGTGAGCTCATTATCTCATTGCTATGATGATCCAGCCACAAGCAATTTTTGCCTTTTTTTAATCTCTGACTTGGATGCAACAAACCAGCTCTGAAGGGTCCCAGTTTTGGCATAAGTTGTATCAGGGTTTATAAAAACATCAGGGAAATTCTACACCTGCACGAGAAAGGGAAAGACATTTTTGGTTTGAGCACATCTACATCTCCAATTCAAGTCTTGGCTTCTTGGGAGGCAGGGAACGCACATGGGAAATGTAGGACACTTGTTAGCTCTTTTCTATATTCATGTGGACAAAAAGGTAGAAAAGCAACATATTTGAATACAAAATAATAAAAAATGAAAAGGCAGTGCCAGAAGGTGTGAAGCAAACCTTGTTAAATTCTCACCGTCTAGCAAATTATGAGATGGTTCCTCTCCATCTTCAGTTTTAAGAAAATAGCAAAGCTGCTTAGAAATTTGACTCTTACTTTGACATCAGTGAAGAGCCAGCCTGTAAAACAACCATCGTTGCACTTCTCATTATTTACTTTTTTTGGCAGGATTGCTCCTTCATTAAAAAATGAAGGTTCATTTCATCCTAAGGGCTGCCAATAACCTAAGCAGCGAGACAGTCCCCTTTTGTAAGCTTATCCACAATGAATAAAACACCACATAATTTACAGTCTCAGTTGTTCTAAAGCTGTCACAGCATGAATTGACATGAATTGTATCTGAAGGACTTTGTACTGGTGAAGACCAAGAACAGATCAAAACCCATCTCCTTTTTTCAGGCTGAGCAGTAGTGTGGAAACCAGACTTGAGCAGACTTCCTACTGTTCACACTTATGTTCAGTCTGGGAACAGCAGGAACTTTCACCTTCTCTGGCAGTTGGCTGCTGCACAGTTGTATTTAGTCCATGACTTTGTCAGGTTTGTGGGAAATTTGCTCGGATCACCTTCCCTTTTCTTGGTGCGAAGAACTGAAGGACCTCTCCTGCTCCTGGTCACTCTCTATGGTGTCCCAAGCCACACAGAACTAGTGGTCCTGAAATGATGCTGCCCAAGAGCCTGCCCTGATGCCTCTCGGTGCCCCAGACCTTCAGCCAGTTTCCTTGGGTTGAATCCTCTGGATATCTTGCCACCTTGAGGACATTGTGGGGAAAGTGGTGCAGTTAAGCAGCTACCCTTTGGTGTAACAGACCATGTGGAGCCAAGCCAGCACAGCATCCTCAAACCTACACATTCTCATGCTGTATGTTTCTTTTGCCGCTTATGATCTTTGCGATAGTCCGAGGGAAACCAGGCCTTTGAGGACTCTTAGGCTGAGACTTGGGAAAACTGCATTTCTTCCCGCTCTTAGGGTCTGTCCTCTCCAGCCAGAGGTGAAACAAAGCTGCTAAGGACTTCTGCCCTTTGTGAAACAGCTTCGGTTCGACGACACCAGTTTGGTGCAGTGCTATCTAAATAACTGTTTCATTATTTATAACATGCAAAGCCTGGTTACATCTACAAACAGCTGCTCTGGCATGTTTCTGAAATGCAGAATTCAGAGAAGGCTGCTAGAGAGCTCATAAATCATTCAAAGGAGACTACTGAGCTGCCGGCGACCACGGGAGCCTTCCTGATCTCTTTGCCATCCTCTCCCTCATGAGCAGCAGTTTTGTTGCTGATTTTGCCATTCTATCATTGAAATTCCCCCAAAACTTAAATTTTTATTTCTTTAGTCAGACTCTCATCTAGGCTATGTTGCAGTGCAAAGCAAAATTTTATGCTGCAGTTCTTTTAAATGCTCAGAAATGTGGGGGTTTATGACAATGCTAGCATAGCTTGAGCAACACAGAGAAACGGGTTCATAAAGTACTACTGTATTAATTACTACTGAAATATTGCAGGTAGCATGGTGAACACAAATTTCATGGAATAATTTCACCAGAATTAGTGAGCTTCATTCTGTATTTTTTCAAACTTCTGTTATTAGTCTAATTAATAAACAGAGTATAATTCTCTGATCATAATATTTTTCTAAAATTATTTGTAAAGAAATAAATTGTACAGCATGTCCTGAATATTAGAAAGCACTTCCTCACTCGGTCAGAAGCCAGTAATAAAATTATAATAAGCTAATTTCAATTCAAAATGAGCGCATTCCTATGCTGGCTGCTGAAAATGCATGAGACAGGCATTGTACTGGCAGAAGCAACTTGGATTCTACCTTCTTCTGCCTGTCTGCCCTCAGAAAAAATCCAAACAGAAATATTTCAAAACCAATGGGTTTTAGAACAAAATTAACAGCTGTTACAGTACTGGCCCATGGCATTGTCTGGCCTGTGGTCTGAACTCCTAATCCATTCAGAGTGCTTTAAAAAGGTTGATAGTCACAAATGCGTGCGTACGATTCCTCATATTGCATATAAAATACAAACAGGTTGTAAGATGCTAGGAAAATAATATTTCATACCAGAGAGTGGGGGGGTTTCACACTCTCTGGTGGAATAAATCAAGAGGCCACAGAAGAAACAAGTGGAATAATCACTTGGAACGGGCGTGGATTTAGCGGTGGTCTGTATTCGATTCGTGTCTGAAACAGCGGGAAGAGGGGCATAAACACACTTAACCTCTGCACTGAATTCCTCCCTCTAAAATACCATTTGGGATACTGATAACTAATCCTTTCTAAATTGCAATCTGTCTCTGAACAAGTCCTTACACCTGTGAACCCAGCGAAGTGGATTACCTGCTTTAGTTTTTCCAGAAGGACAAACTCTGCCCGGACCTCCCCAAAAAGACAACGTGCTAACTCGCTGTCCAGTTCCCACTTCAAGCTGTCTGGCGATGTGTCCTTGGGTGGGGGCAGAGTTGTTTGTGATAGCCTCTCGCTTTCTCAAGGCGAAAGCTTTTCTGGTGCAATATATCTGTGATTATCTTTCACAATCACAACAGCACTATGACCTCGGTGTGACAAAATAGTCCAGCTGAAATTCATCGCTAAACCTGCTGCCATACAAAAACCAGTCCGTCTGAATGACAGTGCTAAGCAGCTTTGCTAAATATTGCTCTCAAATGTGAGCTGGTCAAGAAAACATCTGCCTTCCTCTATCACGAAAATTTAAAATTTTCACGAAATCCTCCCGCTTTGTTAAAAATTGCCAAGATTGGGGTGACCCCCCCCGCCATTTGTTACTATTCCTTCTCTGCTCCTGTACTCCCAACCTGTCTTGAAGGAATTTTTTCTACCAGTATTTAGCGCTGCAACATTGACATTAAATGCTTTGAGTTGTTATGGATAGATTATATCTTATTTTTAGTTTTAGAAGTCTTGTGGCAATCAAAATTAATGTACTAACGTATAGGGCAACATAGCCTATTAAAATGTTAGCAAGGTTGTACTATATGGGAGAAAAAGTAACCAGAGCTTGTTGGATTGGAATACAACCAATAATCAAATAGAAAATACTTTTTCTAAGGTAAAACTCTACACCAGATGTCTCTTCCTACTCTCACTTCCCTCAGACAGTATTCTCCACTGCCCCTTCCTACCTGTCTTTCCCATTTAATTCTGGACGCTTTAAAATAGATACTTAATAATTAATTTTTCTAGAGCATTTGAAAAGCCATTTCATTATTCCCAACAGGTTCAGGTTTTTCAAGCTAAAGATGGGATAAAATTCATTATTATTTGCGAAGCCAGTAATTGGAACACTGATTTTCTGCTAGCAGCCCCCGTTTACTCTGTTCAAGAAGAAAAAAACATTGACCTTTCTACCTGTCACCATGAAGTGAATCATGGCTGACAAATGTTTGAAGCTGATGTGCACTATTTGCAAGATAAATCAGTATTGCAAAGCACCCTGTTTTATTTTTGTCTTAGTACTTCAGATGGGCCCAGAAAAGTGCTTCAGGCTTCTCCTGTCTCATCCAATTACTCACTAGGTCCAGGCACATTGTCTCAAAATAACTTACTAGACCATTTATTGCTCTTGAGGCGAACTGAGATCCCATGGCCATGACCCATGTCTTCTCCCAAGCACGTGAGCTGAAGTTGCCAGCTGGGTACTGGGGAGATATGCTGAGAGACAGCAGGAGAATCCTCCCTGGTCAGTGGTGGGGTGCACACAGATCCCATCCACGTTGTCCCTACAGCCCAGGAGCTCCCACTCAACCTTTCTGGGGTGTCAAAGTGGCAGTGGGTGAGGCAGCTGAACGATGTCATGGCTGCCTTATGGTTGCTATTGCTGTCATCTCTCACTGGAGAACAGAGGCCCTTTTTAAGAAGGGGCAATCACATTGTCTGGCTATTTCTTCAAGAATACAGCTGGGCAAAAATTTGGGCAAAAATAGGAGAGAATAATTCATGGTGCCAGCATGTGCCTAGCGCAAACCATATCATCCAGAAGATGAAGTCACGCTGTGCCGTATCTAACTGATGAGAGCAGAGCATCCTGGTAGATGTGGAGTAAGAACCTGGCTCTGAACATGTGAATTTACAACATGTGAAAATCTGTGGTGTGAGTGTGACTGGATAATGTGCTGGGGCTTAAGAAAATCCTATTGTAGACAAGGTGAAGGATTCTTTGCTTAATTTCTTCTAATTCAGCTTAATTGCAAAGTATTGGGTATGATATTGAGTTTGGCTTGAAATCGGTGGTATGGTAATGGTTTTAATTTTATCTCTCAGCTTGAAGACTGACTTGTAAACATTAGCTGACAGGCATATCTTTCATCTCACTGACAGTAAACTTATCTGTCAAAAATCCCAATTAATATTCAGAGAGGGAGAAAAGTAATGCAATTCAAATTAAGTTAAATCACTTGAGTTAGGATTTGGAAGTTCTCCCTTTGAATATTTTAGAAGTTTCTTTAAGGTATTATTCTGCACATACGATGTCCAACTGCACTGAAATGGTGGCTCATTGATCGCTGCCTTTGTGCCTCTAGAAAGAAGTGGCCAGTTCAGGTGTTTTGTTTTCAGTGTCCTTGTTCATGCTCCTGCCTTGCCAGTCAACAGCTGTTCCTTAGGCTATGAAGCGACTTGTTTCTTGGTGTATGTCATTCATTGCTGTATTAGTCATCTGTGCTTTTCCTTCAGTGAAAATAAGGATTTTCTTTCCACACATTCCATCAGCTGTAGATATTTGAGAGTCTCTTATTTACATTTTAAAAGACATGAAATCAAATACACAGCAGGGCAGCAAGCACTGTCTTCACACTTTGAAGCGAGTTTTCAATGTTCACGTGCTAGCTGGCCTTCACAAATGAATCTGTACAGCCCCCCAAAGGCACATCTGAATAAACACATTACAGTACTGTTTGAACGAGCAATTATGACGTGCACGACAAACCCAACACGTTTTACCCATACAGACGTATTAAACATATTTGTATTGATATTTCAATTGTTATTTGTGTTCGTGTCTTCACTTGACAGTTTTGGAAACCAATATGCCGGCCTTAATTTGACAGTTTTAGAAATCAGTTGGCAAAAACCTTTGTCAGTTCACTTTCCTTTTGAGCCAGGCATTACTCACTCTTATGTAGGAGATACTACTGAGGAGTTGTGATGACAGTATGAGTCTGAACTGGTACATCTGTAGTCGGAAGTAACTAGACTAGAAATGCAGAAAATGCCTTGTCCTCCCACTTCTCAGTGCACTGAGGGAAGCACAACTCTCCATGGTCTTTCTCAGCCCTAATTCAAGTTTTCTGATAAGCGGTTGCTTTGTAGTCATGCATCATGACTACAACTATATCTATATCGGTGTCAAATGTGAAAGGCTGTTACAAAAAGCCTGCATTACCCAGCTAATGATACGAACCATGTGGCATTAAGTAAGAAATGACAAATGGATGCCCTTAAGTTTGGATGTCTGCTATCTGCACAAATGGGGCTTGCTTGAATGCAATCCCTGCAATGAAAGAAAATGAAATGAACTGCTTACTCTTAAGAGGATTTTCTTGCTATAGGAAAAAATGCTGGAATGTTTTCAAGTAGTCTGGGAAGTAGTATTAAAACTTTTTGCTTGAGAGGTGGAGGTGTCAGGCTTAATTTAAAAACAATTCTTAACTTGGTATTCTATGAAGTATACACATAGTCATCCTGATTCTTGTATTAATATAGTGTGATAAAGAGGGCAACATGTAAAGCACCTTTACTTGCTTGACTTGCTTCAAAGTTCAGTGAGGTCAAAGGAAAACTTCTCCGTGACTTCAGGAGAGGTTAAGCACTTAAAAGCCAGCCCTTGTGCAAGTTTAAAATATTTCTAGCAGAAATTTCTAGGTGGGAATGTCAGAAGCTTAACTTCATCTTTCCTGCTGCTGCCTTTTTCTTTATCCTTTTGTTTTTGGTGATCACCAAAGCTCTGCAACCTGTTACAGCCAGGTCAGATTCTGCAAATATCACATCCGCTACTCGTAGACGTTGTGAACCCGTAGACGTCCTGTCACAAACCCTTTTTGTGCTCCGGTATTGCGACGTTCACATTTGAGTATGATGTTCAAGCTGCTTTGCTGTTTGTCAGGGATCTAGTTAAGGTGCCTGGTTTCCATTTTGTACTGAATTTTTTGGGCAAGTTTTCCAGGTTGTAGGTCTCTCACATCTTAATGAGCAATCCATTGCCGTTGTGCCGAGATGAATGTTACTCACGTAACCTGTCAATGCCGTTGGGCAAGATACCGGTCAGCTCAGCCTGGCGTTTTCTTAGAACGTGTCACTCTGACGAGCGACACAGCAGTTCTTCCTCCCTGGAACGTTTTACCTTAATGCACCATCAGCCCAGGCGCGCGTCCCTTCTGATGCCGAGCTGCTATGGAAAAGCCTCTTGCTCTGCGGATTTTTGTAACGAAGACTCTCTGGATGCACTTTTTCTTACTTTCTGGTTCGCACTTGGTGCTGCAGCCCTGTTTCAATGCTCTTAAGTAAACTCAGATTTGTTACGTAATAAGTCTTTATGCTAGTTCAGGAAAAAATTATACCTGGCAAAGTAATGACAGAAGTAACACATTGTCCTTCTCTGGAACTGAGCAAATATGACTATTTTCTTCATAACTGTCTCTACTGTCGATATAACGTACAATTATTTTTTTTTAAAGTGGAGAAAATACAAGCCCATCCCATACCGAGTTTTACAACTTGCCTGTCATACATTGAATAGAAAACCTGGGAACAAAAAACACCTGTACTTCTACATTATATAGCTTCCGTACGCTAATGTATTACATAGAGCTTTTCTATGAGCCGGTCTCTGAAATTGTACATTAGTACACAGGTAAGCTGGAAGATAAAGCAAAATCATGCTCCATTGAAAGAACTTTAATTTGCATGCAAATTTAGTGAAAGACGGATTCGAGAGGGGGGAAAAAAGTAGATCTGGATGTGAGACCAAAAAGCATTTATACCTGGCATTAATAATGTATAGTGATCCCCATTTGTTAGAGCAGAGGACAGGTGCACTTCTCTAAAAGCATTAACTGGTTTAATAATAATAATTATTTCACACAAGTGAAAACAGTAATTGATCTAATTTACATTAGCATGTAAATTATTCATTAGTGAACTGCGTAGAATAAAATTAGACTAACCAATGGAAAGAATTATTATTTGTCTGTGTGTGTTCCTGCCCTCAGTGTGTGATATTTGCTGTACAACTGGCAAACTCTTAAATGATATATAATTTCAGCAAAGACCGTCTATGCAGATGATACACAAGAAAACAACTATCCAAAATGTCATTATACTTTGGTAGAGACTTTTTTATATATTTCACAATTTAAGCAGATATAGCCAAAGCTCTTTGCTTTACAAGTTTTCTTGTACTTTATTTCCTGCTCTTTGTAATTCCTACAGAGAAACTTGAAGTTAACCCCTCTTTAATCCTATTACCCCTCATATGCCTTTCACTTAGCAAGCATTTAATTTTGCATTCTCTGATGGAATGGCAGTGAAACTGGATTCATATTTAGGAATTAGTAATTTGCCCTCTCAGAATAAGCAATATTTGCCACACCATTTTTCTAACTTGTTCTCAGGAAGGGACATTTGTAGAGGCAGTCTGGGCACATCTATGAACAATACTCCATTTTTTATATTCATTTATCTATTTCAGTAATGACTCAGTCCTATGGGAAGATCCTCTGTTCAAATCAGTGAGAACTGAATGTCATTAGCAACCCTTCAGTGATAGTCTGCATCCATTTGGATCATCCCTTCTGCTTGCCAGGGAAGGTGTGTGGACTCTAGGGCTGTAGTTGTTCCCTGTGATTCTTCGGCAGAGATTTGGGGCAGTGAAAACCAGCAGGATACCTTTTCTGGGTCATAGCTCCTAAAGGATGTTTTCAGAAGAGACATTTTTAAAAATTATGTTTTCTCCAGGGACCTTCATACTGCATCCAACTTGCTGACATGGTAGAAGACAAACAATAATACAGTGCTTTTCTATGGAGCTTTTCTTCAGAAATCTCAAAGGGTCTTGCATAACATTTGTGAAATAATTTCATCCACCGCTAAGTACAGCTGAGGAATGGGCTGCAACAAATCTTTCGCAATGACAAGATTACCGAACGGCTTTGGGAAGAGAATGCAGAAGGATATCGCATCCAACTGAAATTGTAAGGGTACTTACGCAATGTAATTACATGTAGTACGGTTTTCCCAGAGCACCAAGAGTAACTACAGATGCCTCCTGAAACCCATCCTCACCACAAGAAGTGATGCTGCGGCTGCACCGGGGCATGTTTCAATTCCGTTCAATGACCAAACAAAAGCTTAACACGCCGTCTCAAGGAAAGCCACCAAAACAGCGATTAGAGAGGCTACGTGGGCCTTGGGCTCACGTCCGTGAATGTCGGAAGTGCTCTAAATTAGTCACATTAAATCTTTATAAATGGACATTTTTTCTAGCAAACTTAGTGAAATTAAATAGATTTAGGTGGTGCCTCGTGGGATTGAAGAATGTCAGACTGTACTAATGAGAAAACATGTTGGTTCACACTTCTGATTCTTACTGAAGTTTGTCAGTAAGCCTCACCAAGTGCGAACTGGAGAATCCCACTGGCTATGCTTTCAACTTAAGTCAGTCTTAACATGTCCTGGGAAGGGAATCCGGGATCTAGTAGGAAGGATATGTGGGTGTTGCTTTTTAAGTGATATTAAGTAAAACTGTAAAACCAGAGGCAAAAAAAATCCAGCAGGTAACGTGGGGGTGTGTGGTGAAACAGAAGGAAAATGGCTACTTGCAGTCAATGCTGAAAACAACCATCCAATTCAGTACAGTCATTTCAGCTACAGTTATCAATACTAGGATTGAATTTCATTCCTCTTTATTCCAGAAATTACTTGCAGAGAGCAGAAGTGAACTATTACTGTTTTTCTAAATTCTGCTGTGCTTCCTTTCACTGAGGAAATGTTGGAAAGAAGAGTGGCTGCAGCCACGTTAAGGCCACACGCTCTAGCGGGATTTGCTGCGTGTGCAGCGTAGAGCACTTGTGAGCACCAGGCAGCCTGCCTGGAGTTACTGAAACCTCCGAAATTTCTACTGGGTAGAAGAAGTTTCTTGACAGAAAAGGAAGATCTAGGGAAACCTCTGTGTCAAGCATCCCCAAAGACTGCCCTTCAGTTCTTCGAGCGAGTTCTCGGTCACCTCCGTCACTCGTGATTTCTTCAGAGGTTTGGAGCTGAACTTCTGCTTTAGCGTGTTCTGCCAAGTGCCGTCGGTTTTGCTTGCTCGCAGTGCCCCTTGCCAGCGTTTCGTCCACCGAGTTTGATTGCAGTTTGGCCAACAGGATTTTCTGATCAGAACTTTGTCGCTGCTTCTGCGGGTTGTGGGGTGTTTTTTTGTATTCAGGACAATTTACTACAGGTAGACTGGGCTCAGTTTACTTTTAACCTCACCTCCAGTTGTTCCTAGCAGCACTGAATGAAACAAAAATTAAATTATAAAATTATTTCCATTCTGTTACTTCTTTTCTACATTGTCTGTGGTTCAAATTCAGAAATTGCAGTGGGCCAAATGCTGTTCCTACAATAACTTTTCTGGTCTTGTAAGCAACTGAGAGCAGAGTTTGATCCAGTTTCCCTGTTGTTAATCATCATAATGGTAAATAAAACCTAATGTTATGAATGCATTAAAAGTAAATGAAAAACAGCATTGCAAAGTAAAGTGGTGGGTGAATGCATTTGCTCGTTATATACTAAATAACCCAAGCAGTTAACGCCTTTGCTGGCTAATTGCTTTGCTTTCTATTTTAGACCAGAAGTCATATTTGAATATAAATTGGGGTGCCATGTTCATCATGTACCATTTTTTTATGACTAATTAACTTTCTTTTGCATTTAACCATTAAAGCAAATTGATCTTCAGACTCACAAGCGCCGTTCTCTCCATTTGGGAAAACATTTAAAATGCCAGCGAGGGATCGCAGATGATCTGAAATTCATTATTGGCTGTTACGCCAGTACTTCAGATCACTAGAAGAACCGAGTGGTACTGCCAAGATTATTTGTTGTGCAATGACTTTCAGAGCTCTCTGCTATTTGCAGAGCAACCTAATGAAATACGGACATGTTTACAAAAGATTGTTCGTAAGAGATCATTTCAAGCACCCTAGTTAAATTTCTCTATTTGGTACATTAATCGCTCTTTTACAATAACAGTGGGGCTTTAAAAGAATAGTTTTGTTATTAAAGATTCATTTTCAGTTTGGAAGGTTTTTTTTTTTTGTGTAAATATCCGTGAAGGTAAGTTGATTTACTGCAGATGGTTTAGCCCGGGGGAAAGTATGTATTTTTAACAAATTGTAATTGCAAACCGCATTTCCATGACAGGGAGCTCTTGCACCATTCATCTCTTGAACATATTTTCTTATTTAATATTTTGATAACTATCTCTTGCAGCTATAAACGCGTAATGTTGAAAATCCTTTCAAATACGATAACAGCAAATGCTCCCCACACGTGATGCCCGAGTTTTGTCACTAGTGAGTTTTATTAACGGAACGGGGAGTTTTTGCGGAAGGAGGGTCTCTCACTCCCCAGCAGTGGCGTTTGGGGAGAGCCCGTGTCACCCGGGCACCCGCAGGCGGCCCGGCACAGCTTCCTTTTACCCCTCAGCCAGGCGGTCTCTGCTCCAGGCGACTATCTGAGGAGTGATAAGGAAAGCTAAGGCAGGCGCCGTGCCTGTGCCGTGTGTTTGCACTTATTTAAAACCCAGAATATAGCCCAGTGTAGCGTATTCCGAATTGGCCTGCCAATTTTATTTTTTTCTGGCTCTCCTTGGGAAACGGAGGATATGGGGGGAAAACCAAACTCCTTTGTTCTGTCTAATTCAATGCCAGCTAAATTCCAAGATAATTCATGCCAGCTGTTTCCAGAGAATCTGGATCCTTCTGCAGGACTCACCAACCTGTCTCGGTGTGCAGATGTTATGGTCACTGCATGCCAAGTTACTGAAATGTTTTCTTTCTCAGACTGGGTTACTAAGACAACAGTTCCTCTCGATTCTGTAAAGCAAATTCATTATTTGAACAAACATAACAAGTCCTTCTGCCACTCCTTGCATTTCTCCAGTCATTTTTAGCTTCCACATTGCCTCAGGGTAGTTGCAGGGTGCTGACTTGTTAATTATACAGCCTCTCTGTTCCTTGAAACTCCTAAGAATTTGATGGCAGATGCTGCTGTACTAGTTCTCATTTAGAACTGGTATAGGATGCTGGTGTGGGACAACTGCATCATGATCAGCTTTGTCCCAAAAGGCAAGTGCTGGGTTTCTGGCACATATTAATCAAAAGAATGTAGCAGCATATTGTGGTTTCAATGCACTGCGATTCAATTCAGTGTAGCACGCTGTTCCTTGTAACATGCGTTGGACTGAGAATCAAACAGTGGGATGAGAAGAAATAGATTTGGCTTGAGAATAATCTCCAAGTGTCAAAAAAAAAAAGTTAATGGTCCTTAAGTAACCCAGGAATGTAGAGCAGATGCGGCATTACAGAAGTTGAGCATTACTACAATGTTGTCAGTGGTCTGTGCGACGTATCAGAGGTGTGGCATGGGTAGATTTAGAACTAGTACTTTCAACATTTTTAAGACTGAGCAGTGAAATTATTTTGTTGTCTTTGCTCCTTAATTTGAGGCACTTTTCAAAAAAAGTGCTGAACATTAACTTCCTAGAGATTTGAATATTGCTGTAAGTTTTGCATTGAAGGTGCTCCAGTATAATGAAGATGGCTGGCAGTAGCAAACCTGAAGATAGGGAGAGATGTTAGATGAAGAAAACATCCTAATCATATAAATCATTACTCCAGGGCAAAATGTAATGAACATTTTTTAAAACATGAGCTGTCTGCCTTGTGACATCCATTTAACATTGTACCATCATGCCACACCAATAATTTGTTAACTTTAATGAACTCCCCCCTCCTTCCCCTTCACATCACCCATGCTTTTGATTAGTCTGAAGATATTCACAACAATACTCAGTATTGATTTCCCTGTAAAGACAGCTTCTTGGTCCCCATGGATAAATGTGGGAGCAAGTGACACTTGTGACCGTGCAGATTTCAAATTAATGGGCTACTCTGGTATGACTAAAAGAAATGATAGGTACCTTGTGGTATTAATCATCTTGTGACAGTCCATCCTAATTGCAACATTTTTAAACCTCTAGAAAATTCAGCTTTCAGGGTTATCACCCATCCTGAGTGATGCCCGTGTTTTCAGTACAAAATGTTGAATAAAAATGGTGCAGAAGAGCAGATGCTCTACTGAGGCATTTTCCAGGTTTCGTACCACCTTTGGCCCCTGAGCAGATCCCCTGCAGAACACGGTGATAGAAGTGTCTTTGAAGTCACAGGTAAAAATCCGGAGCAAAACTAAAGAAACATTTTTATTCAGCAAAGACCTCATTTGAAAGAGTGATTGCAAGAGAGGGATCTGTCTGAGAGGCCGTATTTATCTACTTGATGCATATGTGTGTTTACTTACATTTACATAGGAAAAATAGTCTGACACGTTCAGCTTTTACTTCCCTGTAGGGGAAATGCAAATATCCATTTAGCTAAATAAACTATGGCCATCTTTGTGATTGCTAACATCTTTTCCTCCTGATCTCTCATTTATAACGCGCTCTTGAAAACCGAGGATGTTGATCACCAGAATCTTGTTAATTCCCCCGTGGGGAATGGGGCTTTTACTGACTTCCAGCCTTATAAGCAAGGAGACAAATGAAGCTCTTTGTCTTATTGTTTTCTCTTTTATTCAATGAATTACAGGTTTGATGCACATCCCATTAAACTCCCAGTGTGTGTTGGATCATTCTCCTATTGCAGAACTGCTCCACTATTTTCTTCTGTCAGCTGTTAGGAAGAGGTGAGAGCCTCTACCAGCTGTTGTCTGGGCTTGGTGTCATGCTCCTCATCTGCTGGCCAATCTCATTTCTAGAACTGCAATAATGGCAACATAGCGAAATTGTACTAACAAAGTGACTTAACATTTTGCCTGCATTTCAGTACCTGTAAATTGGAAAAAAAACCCCAAACTCAACCAAAAGAACAGAAGAAAAACAAACAAAAACCCCCACAACCCCCCCAAAACCAGGGATTTACCTACATGGCAGAGGTATTATGGGGCTTCACAGAATGGTGCAAAGGCTGTGACAATTACTGTGCAGACATACATGTACACATGTACGCAGGCATGCATTTCTCAGTACAAATGGTGCTTTTAACTCCGTGTAAATGTACTCTTGATCTGGCAATGATTCGTGCAAGACGTTTCTTGTAATCAGACATGCTCTGAAGCATAAAATAGGCATGTCTCCCTCATGAGACCTTGCCACCAGGCCCTCACAGCCTGCCGGAGGAAGGAAGCACACGTTCTTTTTCCCCCGTGCCAACGCTGAGCCACCAGGAAGCTTGTTTGCACTGTGGCTTTGCGGAGGCAGATCCCGCAAGGTGCCTCCTTCCCTGGCTCTTGCTTTCAAACGAAGTGCTGTGCTGAAACCAGAAAAGGCTTTAAGCTTTTTCAGACCACAAAAGGGCAACACCGTTTCCCTCGACTTTGTACCCATTTTAATATGGTGAGGTCAGGACAAGAACCAAGATTCCACAGCCTAATAATAAGAAAAGTAATGATATCAGGGTGGCTGTTTAAAGGAATGACAGTGGGTTTTATCGATCTAGAAATAAAATGGAGCCACAGGCAGTTCAGCTCCTGCAAATCCTGTTGTCTCTGGAAGGCTAGAGATGGTGATGGGTCTTCTGACAGCTCTTCCTAACGCCCTCCACACTTGGCAGCAGTGGGACTGGGAGCATGCCACTACTGGCCACGGCCCGAGCAGCTCCGTTCCCGCCTACGGGTGGGGGTTTTCCGGGAATCGGAGTAAGAAGAAGAGTTTGCGCCCAAAGCCAGCAAGTCCCACGCCGGTCCCAGCAGGTGAGGGAAGCCTGGCCACGCGCCATGGGCAGGGCAGTGCGTGGCCCCGCACAGACCACCCTGCGCAGAGCACGCTCCCCACCACGAGCGGGGTGGCCGTGGCGGACGTGGGGCGAAGCGCCAAGCTGGGGGGGCACTTCTGCGTGCTGCTGCGGGCTGTCAACGGGAAGCCAGGACAGCGACGTGCCCTTACGTGACTGCTGCCGATTTGCTGCCGCCACAGACTGAGTCACTCTCATTAGCACACCACTTCATTAAGTTTTTCTTTTAATTACTTCATTGGGTTAAGCTTCAGTAAGCGTCTAAGAAAAATTTTCCATTCAGCAGTTGAGAAAGCAGGAGATGTACAATGCGTGATGTTGTTTATGGGTTGTCAATGGAATAGAGATGGGAACGTTTTTACTTTCACGCAGCAGATTTTGGTTTTTTTTTTTTCTTCCTATTTATGATTTAAAGAGCAAACATCAATCGCTAGCATTATAACGAGTGAGAGTTAGAAGGAATGAATGGGGAGGCACAAATGTGATTTTTTTAAATTTCTTTTTAATTCTTAACCAAAGGCCATGAAGATTGATGAGATTCATAATGCCAGGGGACATCAAACTGGATAGTTCCCTTGAAACTGCAGTGGCTACACTTTCCAAAAATACTGTTTTTTGTCTAATTTAAAAAAAAAATAAAATTCTGACTAATTCTCTAATTTTTGTCATTGAAAGACTTAGGAGTTGTAGCAGTAGTGTAATATTTGCTCTTATCTGCCTGTAATATACGTTATCACTTGCTTTGAGTTAATCTGTCACATATTTAGTAATTACCATTAACCATATGAAATCTTCTCTAAACGAAATGCACTGCCGACATGGTCATTTGCAGTTATTTGGTTTCAATTAAGCAGATCTTCTTAAGAAACCTGAAACCCTCTTTTGATCTTATTCATAGTTTCAGGAGCTGCCTTCTAGCATCATCATACTGGATTTTGGATTCTAGTTCATTAGTTTTGAGCAACCTTTTTTGCCAAATATCCTTACAAATATTGTAAAGTTCACATAGGTCGATTTAATTTATATTTTTTGTATGTGTTAAATGACGTTCTTGAACTATTACTTTATCCCCTCCCCAATGTTTACCAGTAAAAATATTTCCCAACTCAGTTCATTCTTTAACACCAAGTTACAAGGAACTATTTAGTGTCCACCCGTGCCTGCACACACAAGTGATAGTATGATGTTCTTGCATGGAAAATGGTTTTGTCAGTCAGAGTTTTTGATGTGTAGTATGGCTGTTCACATGTAGCTACTTCTGGGGAAGGAAAGGCAGCAGGTTTTCTTGGCGTGTTGGATTTCTGTTAATTGTACGTGAGACCACTGCAATGGCTTTTCCCCACCCGCAGCAGGTAAAAATTGCTGTCCCTGTAGGCGAGGTCTCAGGCGGCATTGCCCCCTGCCCCGCTGCTCATGTGTCAGAGGAGGCAGAGAAGGGGATGGATGTCTGGACCCCGCTGGTCCCAGTGAGGGACACACGCTCTCAACGTGCCGTGTCCTTCTTTCTGTCTTGGACCGTGTCTCATTTCTCTTGATTCTCCAGTTATTAAGTTTGTTGCATCAATGATTTGTGGTGGAGTAGGGAAGTGATTGTGCCCCTGTACTGGGCACTGGTGAGGCCGCACCTTGAATCCTGTGTTCAGCTTTGGACCCCTCACCACAAGAAGGATGTTGAGGTGCTGGAGCGTGTCCAGAGAAGGGCAACGGAGCTGGTGAGGGGGCTGGAGCACAAGTCTTATGAGGAGCGGCTGAGGGAACTGGGGGTGTTCAGTCTGGAGAAGAGGAGGCTGAGGGGAGACCTCATCGCTCTCTACAACTACCTGAAAGGGGGTTGGGGTGATGAGGGTGTTGGTCTCTTCTCCCAAGTAACCAGCGATAGACAAGAGGAAATGGCTTCAAGTTGCGCCAGGGGAGGTTTAGATTGGATATTAGGAAAAATTTCTTCACTGAGAGGGTGGTCAGGCATTGGAACAGGCTGCCCAGGGAGGTGGTGGAGTCGCCATCTCTGGAAGTGTTCAAAAAACGTGTGGATGTGGCGCTTCAGGACATGGTTTGGGGGACATGGTGGTGTTGGGTTGATGGTTGGACTTGATGATCTTAGAGGTCTTTTCCAACCTTAATGATTCTGTGATTCTGTGAGGTGAGGCTGGGCAGACGGTACCTCCCAGTGCCTGCACTCCAGGAGAGGAGCTGGGCATTTGACTCACGACAGCCTCAGGGATGGCTCTGTGTGCTCCTGGCTCTTCTAAAATAGTTTTTCTGGTAAACTTTCTCAGAGAAAAATTATATTTTGCTTAATATTGGTGGGTTTTTTTTACATAGATGCAGTTTGCATGCAACTGTACGGTTTGTGCTTCCTCAAAGACTGGACTGCATTTTACACTGGCTCAGTTATTAAAAGGCTAAAAAAGTGCACATGGAGTTTAGCGCTGTGCCTTTCAATTCTGAAGTGCAATTGTTTATATTTTGTAACGTTTGGGAAATCTTTTACCGGCAGATAAGGCAACATCAAAGCCTTAGTAGTTTATTTTACAAGGATATTTTAGAGTCTTTCTAATCTTCTTGCATGACTGCTTATCTTCTCCACTGCAACTTGTTGAATGAAAGGATAATCTTCCTTTTGGATTAGTTTAGGAACTTTAGACCAAAAAGTCCACCGTGTTTTATATATGAGAGTATTTTGTTGTTGCTCAGGGTGCTTCTGCTGAAGTTCAATGTTAGTAAGTACACACTAGATCAGTTTTTCATTCTGTTTAGCTGGTAGCATTAACTGAAAGTCCTTCAAAGGAGTCAGTAAGTGAAATCAACACAAATATATATAATTCATTTTCTGTCTTTCTTCTAGAAATAAAGGTACAAGCAAAAAATATCCAGAGATAACAGTGAATCAGTTGCAAAATGCTTTATAGGATTATTGATGTTGGCTGGGCTGAGATATCCATTAAAAAAGGTGCAGAACTGTGTGAAAACTGAAATCAAAACTCCAGTCGTGCACCTTCTGACTCTAGTAACTAAAAGATGGTTCAAACCAAGCTGTTATTCAGGGTCATGTTATTACCCTGAAATTAAAATGCCTAGAAATGTAACTTACAAAATAATAATAAAGAAAAGGGTAGTGATATTAAACAAGGGCCTGGGGCTTTAAAAACCTCCAAATTTTCACATCTGCAATCCAGTCTTGAGGGGCGGCAACAATACCTGACCATATCTAAAATGGATTTACAGATACCACTAGATACATATTTTGTTCTATCTGTTTTCAAGGAACTGTTAACAATGCAGTATAGTCAAGTTCCTTAATTGTAAGACAACAAACATACAGGAAAAATGCTCATGGGAAAAGACACTGAAGAATTCTACTCAGCAAAATCACCAGTTGCTTACACTTTTAAAACTAGAAATCTCACAACTGGACCTTTAAAACTAATCATTGTAGGTATGTCCTTTGCTCATGCAAATAACCAATTAGCAAGCACATTTACAAAGACAGTATGTGCAATTAGATTCACAATTATGCATTTTGTTTTATTGGCAAACATTCCTTCTCCAGTTTGAAACAAAGAAGAAAATGTGATGAGTGGCTTTCAGATGACACCACTATACATAAATGCTTTTTAGCAAACCAACCCCAAGCAAGTCTAATAGAAACCACTGATTTTCATAAAAGGAAATAACATTTGGTTAAAGTTTAATGTTAAGGAAATGAACTGTCACAAAGTATAAGGCTTGAACAGACTGAGAAGGGATGATAGCAACGCCTGTTTCAGACCCAAATGCTGCTAAAATGCCATGGTAACATTCATGCATTATTTATTTCCGTGACTAAATATAAGCATTACTTTTGCTATCCCGAACTGAACCACAGCTGGGAATTAGCGTTTTCTTTCACTGAGGTTCATCAGTCTTACCAATCTATCAGTCTTACCAGGCAGGCTTTTCAATTAACCGGGCGGTTGTTTGACCCACTCGCTCCAGCACAGGCGTGCCAGCCCGTGCGATGCCGCACACAAACCGCCCGCGGGAGCTCGCACCAGCCACAAGCAGATCCGTGTGCTCCACGATGTAAATTGCTCATATTTGCACCAGGTGACAAATGCGCTGTTGGTCCTACGTGTAGTTGCAGGACGCTCAGAAAAGAGGGAGCAAGCTGCCAGAAAAGTGTAATAGCTGGTGACAGCTATCCAGGTCTAAGGGATTGCTCTACGGGGAAGCCGGCAGGAAATAGGCTGGCGGCCAAAGGAATTGCCCCGGCAGCCTGCATGTCATTGTTGGTGCACCCACCTTCTGTATTTTAGTTTTAGATCTTATGTGAAATCCTGCAATTAAAGGTTAATAGTGGACAAATGCTTGACGTCTTAAGTTTGCAGCATGTGTTGGGATCGGAGACCGCGAGGAAAGCTCCCGGGACAAAAGACGAAGACTGACGTGTTCGCTAGTGCGAACTGGCATCGTTCAGCTGAAGGGGATGAAATTCTGCCAGTTTAGATTTTCTGAGACTCCAACCAAACGCTCATGATAAAGTTACAATGAACAGACACCAGTTTCTGCAGAAAAACCCTCAAAACTAGTGTTATTGACAGAAGTGAAACAGAGGCCTCGGAATTACTCATCCGTTATTCAAGGAATTAGGCCGCCTCCCGAGCGCATAGCAAACATCATTACATGAGCAAGACCATTAATATATAACGTCATTTTGGAACCGCTTTAGATTACGTTCACAGTTAAGGCTCTTGGTGAGTCAGGGCTGCAGCGTTTTAGTGCTTATGGTCAAAAATTACCAAGAAGAGATTTGCAGGAGAGAAACAAGTCCTTCTCCACACCTGGCCCACGTGAAGGCCAGATTCCCGAGGGGGAGGCAGGGGAAGGTGAGGGGAGTCTGGCACCTACTTCAAGGACAACTGATCTTCCTGCTTGACCTGCTGCCCGGAGCCCCCGGGACGTACACACCCGGGAGCGGGTTTGCTCCTTGCTCTGCTGATTGCAGCTTTTGGCCCTGCCTAAACCCTCCCAAGTCCATAGCAGAACGGGCAAATTCTGAATGCTCCTCCTGTACGTTGCAAAAGCCCCCTTCAAAATGTAATACCCAGGCTCTGGGCGGGACCTGGCAGAGGTCAGCACCGAGCACCACTGAAAATTCATTAAGAGTTGGGCTTCCTTAAGCTCTTCTTAAAAGCCCAATACACCCAAGTGATTTCTGAAGCCCGAAAGCGATGCCCAGAAGTTCTGCAGCAGTGCCAAGAGCAGGGTATACCGCCAGCTTTTCACTCCTGCTTCAAGCTCTGGCAATCAAAAGGGACAGGTAATGTTGTTACAGCGAGATTTATTACCATTTAAAAATTATCCCCCCCCCGCCTTCTTTTGGCCATAGTTTGTTTTGAAAGAGAAGGCTCTTTGGGCTTGAGTGTATCAATTCATAAAGACTCACCCTGAATGACCACAATTTGAATTTCAATACTTTAAGACAGATGGCAAGTTCAGTTTGTTCATAAACTGTACGTGGAATCCTTGTATCCAATTTCCTGTTGTTTACTAAAATGTATGGAAAAAGATCAATGCAAAGCTGAGCCGATAATGATCAGGATGGCTGGTCATCAGCCGAGGCACGACGTAGCAGAGAACTGCACGCACCCAAACTCACCACGCTGTATAGCAGTTCACGGTACGCTGATTTTTCCTTTGGAAGATTAACTGATCTATTTAAAGGAAAATTAATTATGGTTTGGATTTGTACGCGCGTCAAAGAATGATCAAAACTAAAAAACAGTGCAACGTGCACAGAGGCCCTGCTCATCTTCAGGCTTCAGAGACTTCACAAAGACCTGGGCTGGGCGCAGGCTGGGCTGCTGTTCCTCACCGTCTCGCCACCAGAGTCTCTGTCCGGCCAGGTGGGAGCTGGAGGGTGGTGAAACCGCATGTCAGCGTGCTTCGGGGAGCGATCCGAGTTGGCTTAAGTAACCCATAGAGTTCCCTACGTAAAGATGTTATAAAGTTTTAATACAACGATGGAAGTTTCAGCAAATGGTTTGTTAGGGGTTATAAACTACACAGGTTGTGCAGTGTTTTAGTAACTCTTCAGTACTACATTTTATAGCAACTTACAATCTTTTGGCTTAGTGCTTTTTACCACCCAAATTCACGTATTATTAATAGTCATTTAACATTTTTAATGGGTTGTAGACTACTTATTGAAAGAATGTTAACATAAAGTGAGATAGGTGAATCTGGCCACAAATAATGACAAAGTTAAATTGGAATTAACCTAACGTTTAAATATCAGTAAGGAAACAGAGGCGCTGCTGACAAGACTTGCTAATGTTGGGCAGTGCATGTTGCTCAAGTTGTCTTTGTTATTTTTGTTTATGAATGAGTTCTCTTTGTATATTCATGCCCATGCTTTTCTCCCCTTCTGTTTCTGCTAATCAGTGTGTATATCCACCATTTAGGACAACTGATGAGTCCCCAGAGCCAGCTGAGCCTTGGCAAGAAAAGTCACCTGTGTTAATGAATACTCATTTGAAATAATTTACATGAGAGATGCAATTTACAATATTTTCTGTGTAAATTGCATGAAAATCAAGGATAATTGGGTGTTAAGTCATTCTTCTCAGTTCCTCAGGGAAGTAGCTGCATGAGAAAGGTCTGTAAATTCCACCCAACGCGGCCAGATGTTCAATTTATGGCAGCTTTGTTAGAAAACTTGTTAAACTTTGGGTAATAGTAAACAAATATTTTTACTGATAAATTCTACAGTCAAAACCCCTGTCTTTTCTTGCCTTGCTTTTGAGTGACCTGACATAAAGCTGAAATTGGCTCTTTGACAAACTTCTCCTGTGGTAGACAATCCATGTCTGTGTTGGAATCTGCTCCTCAAAATATTGAACAACAGCAATATTTACAGCCTTCAGGAGGTGTGAATTCTCGTGGAGTGAATTCTCGTGTTATTTCTGACACAGACTCTGGGAAATCTGAGAAATCATTTAGCCTTTGAGTATCCTTTCCCAGTTGCATACCAGATTGCTGGCACAGTTTAGGATGAGAGACTAGGAAGCACCGTGACTGAACCCAGAGAAGTCCCCTTAAATCTTCAGTAGGACTTTAACTTCATCATCAGTGCAAATGCAATTAATAAATGGTATCTCACAAAGAAGGGACACAAGTGACTCAATTTAAGGCACCTGCAGTTGCTGGGCGGTTAGCAGAAGTTTACAAAATCTATATTCTACACGGAGCCTTTCGCTACGTGGCATTATGGAGCCATGCAAACAGCTCTGATCTTCTCGAGCAGAGGGCCTGTCATTTGCCTTTTACCACTCTGAAACTGTTCATAATATTTTTATTTCAATAATGAAATACAAATCCCAGATTTGTTTGCATGCCATAAGAAGAATGACTTACTGTCCTGGTGTCTGTCTTACTTGAGTTAGTCTTTGTTTTATAATGGCTGGTTTGGATTTCCACCCTCCAAAGTTAGCAAAGAACATCTGTAAATTTGGACTGCCTTTCCAAAAACGTGACATGCAGGTTTTCACACACGAACTGAGTGTTTCCAATTGCATGTGCAGGAGGGTGACTGATGCAGTCTTTTGTCTCAGCTCTAGTTAAGGAGAGTCAAACAGTACGTGTTTTTAGTTAGCTATCTTCTCTGATACTTTGGTGTGAAGGTACGGTGATTCAGTCATCGTTCTTTCCTAGTAATTTGTCTTGCTTCTAAAGGGAAGTAACTTGCTTTAGTCTTTTAGAGCATTACAGAGCACAACCCTTCTTGTATCACCTCCATACAAAGGCATTGATCCATTGGGAGAATGACATGGAGAACAAAATTCACCCTTCACGCCTTCCCCGTTCAGTATCCCCAGGGCACAGGGCATTTGTGAGAGCTTTGGCTTTTCCTACCTGCAAGTCATGCCGCAGCGGGGAATGGCGTTTGTTTTCATATTCATTCATTTTATTCAGGTGCCGAGTTCTGGTAAACTTTCATGCAAATTTAACCTCACAACTGCACAATGAAACATTAAAATCCAGCCCCCAAATCTACTGATTATATAAGGCAGCACATTAAACTCTGCATTCTAAACTGACATGATTTGATATCTTTTCCAAACGCCATCTGCAAATACTATAATTAGAATATATACTTTTTTCTAGCTCATTTAACAGCAACAAAAAGATCAAAAAACTTTCAGGCATAAATTTTCAGTAGACATGCAGCAGTAAATGCTTAAATATGCACTGAGTCAAGATAAGAATTTGCCTTCTAGCCATATTGTTAACACAGACATCAAATTAGCTTGACATTGGCTCAGTAATGAGTATTTAGGGCAAAACAGCATAAAATAAATTTCATTGGAATCAATCAGTATTGGAACATCTATAAATACATACATTGAAGTCGAATTTAGAAACAGCTTCTCACTTTTATATATACATGATATAACATAAAGAAGCTTCTGTTTTGAATTTTCAAGTGAAACCCCTAACATTTGGGTTTAAACTGAAACTTAGCTGCTTTTCTTGCAGCGTGATAATAATAAATTATTTCTTTAAATACGCTGTAACAGCAACCAGCATCCCGTGACAGCACTGATGAGGCACACTGCAGCCCGAGTGCTAGTAGTAACCCCAAACCTTCTTCCTAGACAATCTTACCAGAGACGAGGTTTAAGTTCCTACAGAATGTCCTGCAAGTTTTCAGATACCGTTAAATATAGACCCTGGTATTACCCTGGGTACCATTAATACTTTCCCAGTCAAGTCCCTTTGTGAGCATACAATAGGCAAAACGTCCGTTTACGGTACGATTTCTACACCTTTGCTAAATCTCACTCACAGCTTGATGTTGGCAATTCGAGTATTTAGCAGGCTTGTCCTCGCTGACTTGGAAAATGCTGCCTTACCCCAGAAGATACAGATTTTTCCGTCAGTGGAGGTAGGTCTTGTTTTGAAGGATGTCTTGGAGGAATTACTCAACATGCTGTGGGGTTTAGCTGGGCCAGCCCCAATGACAACCGCGTACGTCATGCAGTGAAATCCGCCTACGCGAGCGGCACAGTTAAATGCAAACACACAGGGAAACGTGAACGAGTCCTTCGCGTGCGCATGGCGCGGTCCGGGTTCGGCTGCTGCCGAGCTGGGTCTTTGGCACCGCTGCACTGCCCGCTCATGGCTCGATAAAGGCTACAGTCGTGTGTTTTGGCACCTAC
Source organism: Phaethon lepturus (assembly GCF_000687285.1). NCBI lineage: Eukaryota > Metazoa > Chordata > Aves > Phaethontiformes > Phaethontidae > Phaethon > Phaethon lepturus. The sequence goes on from NW_010564069.1 coordinate 70,444, forward strand.
TCTGGGATTAACGTCCGTGTGCTGGCTCGGACGGGACACGTCAAACGGGCAGTCCCAGGCTGTGCCACCCCAGCTCTGCCACAGCCAAAGGTCAGAGCGAGCTGCCGGTCCCAGAGCTTCGATACGCCGCAGACTCCGACAAATTACCTATAGGGAAAGGGAGGATGGATGGCGACCTGTGACCCGCCACTCAGCCCCGCTTAATCCCTCCAGACACGTTCTGCAGATGCAGGAAGGTCCCTTGATGTATGTCTTCAGGAGAGCGAGGATGAAAAAGCTGCTTAAATGCTTGTAACTGTCACAGAAATACAAAGCAAGCAAAATGAGTTGGGCTTTTCAATAGCTAATGTTACCCTGGATTCACTTTGCTTGCAGATTCAGTCAGCATATATTTATTTCTATCTTAACATTCACTGTGTTGACAGTAATTTTGTTAGGGACAAAATATTACAATCAGAACCAGAGTTTCCAGTAAAAGGATACGTTTCGTTTGCTGCTTTCCCCCGGCCCCCGCTATCTTTTCTGCCTCTCACCACCTTGGTCTACGTGAAGCAAAGTTATTTGAATGATTCGTGCAGAGGCAAGGTAATTTCAGTGCCTGATACTGCAATATTACTGCGCAAAACGGCGTGTTAGCCTGGTTAATAGATTATTTATTTTCATTAAATATTGATTATCAGGGGCTTACGCTGGCAGGCATTTTCCTGTTTGCTGTGCAAGTAGCTATATGCCTACGTCCCGTTATGGTAGGTTGGGTTTTTTTAAGTTAGCTGTTCAGTCTCATGAATTTTCATGTTTTGGCACTGACTGACATCTGCATAGTAATTCTACCAAAACGTTATGTGTGCATTTCACCAATGCAATTTAATACCTAATGTATTCAAAAATCCCTGGAGCAAATGAGGGTGTTTTAACCAAGGCTCCTGCCCTCGCTTCACGAGGTAAGCTACCTCAAAAGCCTAACCCAAATTTAATGAAGGTTTCCTAAACTCTGTGACCCAACAGACCACTCCTCTGCCCGAAGCCCGGCGATGCGGGCCGTGGCACAGGCACCCTTGCTGGCGTATTACAAACAAAGGCACAGAAGAAGATGATGGAACAGCAGAGAAAAGCATCTGAGAAATCTCCACCTCTGCAGAATTCATTCACTCAAAATCAATTAGCACAATGATATGTAAACAGTGAAAGAAGAGAATTTCTGAGCAGCTTTGTACTGTGGATCCAGCGTATGGTTTTGCGTTAGCACCAGTGGTAGAACAAGCCACAATTATAAGGCACAATTAATCAAATCTCTCCATTGTGAAAGGAGTAAACTCAGAATAAATTTCTTTTTTTCTTTTTCCAAAATTAAATATGGCTGGCCTAATGATCCAAGGCAGCATGACAGATGTGGCTTTGCAAAAAGGAGAATAAGGAATTTCAAGGTTTGCAATAGCATAGGGAAAAAACCCCCATTTTTAAAAAGAATTACACTCCCTTATTTTTCCTCATTATCTGTTGCATTTCCTTACAGCTAGAACTAGTCCAAATTCGGAATTTCCATTGCAAAAATCAGAATGAAATGTCAAAAGTTTATCTCACACTAGAACAAAATTAGACATAGGAATGCCAAAAAGCTTTTCATGGAGATATTTGAAATATTGCATTCCAGTAACCTCAAAGTACTTGATAAGGTCAGAACACTTCATTGTGACGTTATCATTTCTAAACTACTCTGAAAAATCAAAACAATAACGGAAAAATGTTGGGATCTTGACCTTATGGAGACAAAATGTTATGGGAGCTTTTCATAAAGAAATATTGATGCAAGTTATACATTTCCAGAAAATCATTTCAGGGTGATCAAACGAGAAACTTTTTTTGTCAGGAAATGCTTGACTAGTACCAGCTCCATCTGTTTAAAGAAATAATTTCCACAGAAAATACTGCTTCTTTAAAATGGCCTCTGCAGTTTTCTTATTCTTTAACTTGGTCTCAGAGATGTTTGTCAAATTTTGCCTTTAGACTGTGATGAAATAATATCATGGACACAGGGGATGACATGCTGCAAATATAATAAGGTGAATGTAACTTCCTAAAATGTCAGTATGGCATTTTGAAAAAAACTGATACCTTCATTTTCAGTTGAAATCCCTAACAGTGATTCCTGTTTCCAGAGCCCTAAAAGTGAACAAGCTCATTGCAGGGTAATACAATGATAGTTATTATGAGATTAGACTATAACAATAATCCACTTAAATTATTAACAACAGGGTAGTACTTCAAAGTGACCCTTGACTCTTCGTAAGAAATAATGGCAATAACATCGTCATTAAAAGGAAAAGAATTTGCATTTCAATGAAAGCTTATTAAAAAGGATTTATACAGTTTTGAATGTAGATAAACATGTGCAGCATTTCCTTATAGGGAGTGCAAATGGTCAACAGACACCTAGGGAAATGAAAGAAGGACTCCTGTCAAAACAAATAAGACCACACATTTGCATTGGTATTGAAATCCTGGTGAACAAGTGGTTTTTTTAGTGATAGTAGTGGGTTGAAAACCTGAACAATGATATTTTCTGGCACATTCTTGGAACATATTGCACACATGGGAATTAAAATGCATTTTCTCTTTGAACCATAGCATATGTAAGGGATTTATGTTGTTCAAAGTAAAAACGTAAGTGGACACTAATATCCTAATTCATCAAAGAATAAGCACAGGCTTAAATCCACCTTTACTTAGCAAAGCTCTTAGGAATGTGTTTACCTGCAAGAATATGCTAGTGGCTAATGATATCAGCAGTATGTGTTTACAGGTACTGGAAGGGATTAGAAGAAATGTCTAAACTTGTTGAAAAGACATCTAAAGTGGCTCTGTAATTTGTTTCCTGCTACAAATGTCTTTGAAACCAAAATAAGCACGCTCTGGTTTTCTTTTTTTTGGTTTTAGAATATACTTGATGCTTCCAGCATTAGTATTTTTATGGTGCTTGAGATTGTGAAATGTGTTTCCATGCTGAATGCACACTTCTATACAAGATGAAGTAGGCTGAGTGTCTTTTCCAGCTTTTGTCCAGCAATGAAATCTATGGAACTGGTATTCACAGTGTTCTTGGGTCTGTACAATATATTTGACAAAAATACATTCCTTGGCAATTTTGCAGTGAGGAGCCTATGCTTTGTAATATGCAACTTCTGTGTTGATTTAGGGTCATATTACCCTAATGGACAGGCTTGTCTCAGAATATTCTTCTAATTTCTGGTGTATTTTGGTGCATGGGTGTGGAAGTTTTTGTTGTTTCTAGCTGAAGCTGTTCTATTTTCTGCATTCTGTAGAATAGCTCAGTGAAAAGGAGAAGGAAGTGTAAAATAATAAAGTAGACTCTGAGGCAAGGGCTGCAGACTTGTCTCCTTCATCCTAAGTGAATTAGCCCTTCAGCTAGAAAGTCTCACACTCCATCTCTGTAATCCACTCCGTCAATTAATATTTTGTAAAGCCTTGCAAAGCATAATCACCTCTTCAAGCAAGAACTGAAATCACCACGCTGTGACTGCACCAGAACTACCACCATCATTTCTGGCTGCTCCTAAAATGAAGGAGCTACATATTTAAGCCAGAAAGGGGCAAATTTTATCATAGGTCAGTTTTGTAGTCATTGAACAACTAAAGAAAAATGGGCATCACATCCACGTCGCCCTGCACTCGGCACAGCCGCGAGGTGATTCTCTGCTCTGCCTTTCTCCTTGCTACCCCGTTTGTAATTGCCATGGCATGATGATTCTCAAAGTCATCCATCTGGCTGACCTCATCCTCGGACTGCCTGTATTTGTAGAGCTATTAAAAGATGTTATGAAGAGATGATGGTCCCTCTTTCCAGGACGTAGTATTTATAGCGTACCACCGACAGGTAACCCATGCAGAGCAAGCGGGGGGAGTCGCGGGAGCCACTCTCTCCTGGCCTCGCTGCGTATTTGGCGATATTTGCACGTTCTTGGAAAAGGAGGACTCGGGGGATGCAGAAGGCAACTCCGGGGCCCAGCGCCAGCCAAAGGCTTTCATTACCGCAACCGCGCCTTGCCTAGAAATCGCAGCACGTGCTTGTGTGACATTTCCACGACACGAAGCGCAGCGCAGGACAACAGCTCGGGTTACCAGTCTTCAGGAGCAGCTTCTGGAGCTGCGCCGCTTGGCAGGCTTTCGGGCATCTGAAACACTTTCTGGGATACCCACTTTCCTGGGGAAAACCACGGCTCTGGGCCGCGCCGCCGCC
>NW_010564070.1:0-32732 GCF_000687285.1 Phaethon lepturus
GCCCCTCGGGTGCTCCTGCAGGCACCGCGAGAGTGCGGGGAGTTTTGTAGCGAGAAAGGTGTGAGGGTTGGCCACCTCCCTGTCCCGCGTGGATAATGTCTTGGAGTGCTGGTGCATGTAGTCGGGGAAAAGGTGACAACGACGGCACCTAGGGTTTGGAGAGCGGGGAGTTTTTATTATTTTGAAATTTTGATGATCTGAGACGGCTGCCTGTAAATCGCGGTTCAGAAAGTTAGCTTCGGAGAGAGCGAAACGTGGGCACTGTTTCTCAACTGTAATGTCTTTTCGTCGTAGTCCAGGATAAAGAATGTGCAGTGCATCACCTCTGTGCACTCTTGTGCGACATCTCAACCTGGAAGTTAATCAGCTTCAGAGTACAGTGTAAAGGTCCAGCTTTTTTCTATGGTCCCTGGAAACTAACTTTTCTTGTTGGGTGTGTTTTCAGCTTGGCTCTGTTTCCTAAGGAAAAAACGCTTATGGACATGCTATGTCCACCTAGTAATTTTAGCTCTCTGGCCAATTTCAATCAAATTTGCCAGCAACAGAGGTCTTAACGAGATTGAAGTCCTTATTTTAATGGAAATCAGTATCTGACAAATGGCAGAAGATCACAATTATTGCTCATACTAAGGGCAGGGCACGTAGAATCCAGCTTCTTGTGACAGACAGCACAGGGGAACTGAGTCCATCAACACCCACATGGCTGAGTACAGCTGTAGTACACGATGCCATTTGTCCAGGAAAGTTTGTACAGAAATGGTGGAAGTCAGGAGAAGAAGGGAATAGTGATCTGTTGAGTCACTGGCCATAAGTACATGACAAATCACACATCTTTGTTTTTACTTTTCACATAATAGCGTGGCCTTCTATTAGACTCCACCCAGACACATGATTATTAAATATTTTAAGCAAAGATAACTTAATGGTTGTACAATTAAGCATTCAGAAGTCAGGTAATGTAATAGCCTGATTTGGAAGCACAATTTTTACTTTGCTTTTTCATATACAATGCATTGGGACAATCTTAATTATGTGATTATGTTATATAGCACTTTAACAAACTGCAGGGTATTCTTTGTCACTCATCAGTTGTGTGCACTAATCAGACAAATAGTAAGGAACAAAATTCCTATGGGGATATGGTTGTTATTTTAAGGTTTTAGAATTTTTAGTTTTTGCTTTCAATTAGTGCCATGATAATGATCCATAGGTACATTTTGGTGTGAAATAGATTTGACAACTGAAAATACACTTGTCACTGAATAGGAAATAAGCTTAGAAAATGCTCATGTGAGTATGATTTTAAGGTGCATGTATTCAAAGTAACATATCAGATGTGTGAAGTGGTATGAGAACAGTTGCAAACTTTGAAGTATTGGGCTTTTACTTATTCCTTTAGAGGTTTGCTTATTCCCTTAGGTTATAGATACATGTGAAGATTTTAACAGAGTAGGTGAAAAATGGTGGTGGATTCTGGAGGAGTCTGACAGCTGCAAAGAGATAACTAGGATGTCAGTGCTTGATAGTGGCTTTGCTGCTTTGTTTCCTGGTTTTCCAAGTGGTGTTCCCAAGAGCTGACCAGGGACAGGCTGAAGTGACTGTCTGTAAAGTGGCACTATGATGTGTGCCTGGCACGTACCTGTCATGCACATCTTGGAGTCTATGTTTGTAGCTGAAGTTTAGTCATAGTCTGAAATTCCAAGGACATCCTATGAACAAGAAGGCAAAAACTCAGTGAACGTGTTCTGCTGACACCACTGTCCAAGCTACTCCAGCTGCTTTTCACCTTGTCTCTTCTTGGATGAATGTAGAGGATGCTTCCGAGTTTTTTAAAGAGAGGAATTAAAGAGCTACTTTTTGTGGGTTGTGTTTTTGTTGGTATTTCCTGCCCCCCCCCAATCGTAAGAACACCCCCAGCTTCCAGGTGTTGAACTATAACAAATTAGACAACAAAGGGATCTGGAATAGTGCTCTATTCAAGTATCCTTTTAATTTGCAAAGTGCCCTGGCATAAGGTGTGTGACGTTGTAACCAATCATATCCAGCTTGGATGTGAATTAATGCAGCATATGGGTTGAAGGTTGGATACTGTACAGGGTAGAAGAAAGAAGTAAGTACATAGGGAAGTCAAGGGCTGGGACATGCCAGATGTGCAAGAACCATGCTGTTTTTTAATTTTCGTACTGTAGTGCTTGTGTTTTTGTAGTAAGTGTTTGGATCCAAGATGGTCTTAAAAATAACTTTGTAAATGACACGTGACTGGGGGGAGGTATAAGTACCGTACCATTTGATATGAAGGGATTCTCAATGAATTATAGTTGTTTGCATCTTAAGAACTTGTAAAAAAATATCATGAAGTCTATGCCACTTTGAAGGATAGTAAGTATCACAGCACAGTGTTTCAGCTAAGACAGTTTTCAATTAAATAACAATATTGAGCATTGTACCTGATTATCAAAACGCCAGTGGAGATGTGTGCCTAGCTGTGTGTATAAACCAGCTGTTTAAATGAAAATGGATATGTAAAATGTGTGTGTGCATAGCATCTGACATCTCTAATGTTCCTAATCATTTCATAATGGGTCTACTTATAATTTTCAGGCTTCTCAAGAAGCGTTATACTTGTCTCCAGCCTGAAGGACTGCTCACCCATAGTATTGCCGGTCACTTTATAACTTAGTTCCTGTGCTAAATTCTTCATTTCAGTCATGTTTGTGACTCTCTCATTCAAGTTACATCCCTCAGGAACATGTTTTCCTATTCTGAAGGGTATCAGTTGTGTGAGTTGTGTGTGTTTTCTGGAAAGTCAAGTGAAAACATCTCAGATTGAATGGCTGAGCAGCAGGGCTTCCTTTGTTTCAGTTTTCAGTAAAACATGCAAAGGTCACAACTCCCTGATTAAGAAACATCATGCAGTGCCCAGTTTATATAATGCTAACCTAACTTGCTGGTTAAAATACAATTCCAGCTTTTATATGTGCGTATCATGTGTTCAAAGTGTACTTTGCTTTGACCTTACAAGTGTAGCACTGTTGTCATGCTCCCAGTAAGCACAAAAGTGATTCTGCTGTGTGCACAGGGTTGACAAATTGTGTGTAAACTAAGTTTGTTTCCTGTATGAAAAGCTATGGCATTAGTCTTTTAAAGTGAATGAGTTACTTTTGCAACCATGACATATGATAGCAATCTTTTACATCAGCCATGCTCTGTGCCATTGTGATTCGGATAAGAAGAAAGTAGCAGAATGTTAAAAGTGCTTCATGCTTCCTGATAACAAGTGCCTTTCTCACCCAGTTACCTAAACTTCTGTCAGGTTAATTGACAGAGATGAAGACCATGAAATGAGATCAGTGCAGTCTAAAAGCACATCTTAGTCATGCTGGTACTCTGAGATCTTTGTGGTCCATCTCTAGTGAACCTGGAGTGTTCGGAGTATGGATCTATTAACTTTTAGGTCTAAATGCAGGTTTCTCAGATCTTGTGATGTGAAAGTTATTGGTGTGGTGGGCAGTGCCATGAGAAGATTATTGAAAACATTGTTCTTTAGGCTGCTGACACTATTAAACAGTGTAAAGGTATTAGGGGAAGAGGAGAGCTTCACTTTAAAAAAGTTTTGTTTCTTCTTCAAGTAACTGAAGTTTAAAGTGAAAATAACATTGTCCTTTTGGGGCATCTGCCTGCATCTGAAGTCTTTAATGAGTGGTTAGCGTATGGAACACTTAATTCATGCCAGCCTTCAACCTTTGAAGTTGGACTCTACTTTGCTTTTATGCATCAGTGAAGTTGTTCACTAGAAATTGAACATAAATCTTGTATGGGCTGGAATTTGCCTTTTGCTCTGCACAACAGCTCTTCTTACTCATTTACTATAATAATAAAATGGTGCTAGCCCAACACCTAGCAACTCCAAATCAGCAACAAGATAAGGAACACCATTTAACTTTTTCACTACTGGAGGTTCCATAATGTTCAGAGGTTCTGTTTAAATATTGTGTGCCTATAATTTAAATGCTTGATGTAAGTCTCTCACTTGTTGTAAATTCTGAGACTTCCTGTGTAATTGCAGAAGTTTAACTGGTTTTGGCATCATCTTGGGTCATAGTTCCACAAACATTAATTAAGCCATCACAGCTACTGTGATAAGCACCCTTGCACCAACATAAGCAGGTTCAGTGTACTTGTTTGGGAGTGGAGGGTGTCTTTGCGATCCTTTTGCAGAGTAAATTTTAAATTGAAGTAATGTTCTTGTCTGGCTTCCTGTGTGAGTGCCAGTGAAGCAGCGGAGAGGCTACATCTCTCAGCATTATTTTGGAGCAGGTAGGACAGTAGGGAAGGGTAGCCATCTTACAGATTTTTCTACTATTGCTATGAGGGCAATTTGTTAACTAAGGAAAGTTAGGTAGCTATTTAGCATATGTTGCAGTGTAACTCATTGACTTTGTTAGCATTCAGATTCTGATAAAATTATTAATACAAACAAAAATTTTATTTTGCAGGGCATCGGGTTTCAACTGTCAGTTGCCTTTCAGAACTCTGTGTAACTTACACCTCTGCATAAGGAGAGTTAGGTTGAAAACACGTTGAATGGCTGGGCCCAGAGGGTGGTGATCAATGGCGCAAAGTCTAATTGGAGGCTAGTAACTAGCAGTGTACCCCAGGGGTCAATTCTGGGTTCCAGTCCTGTTTAACATCTTCATTAATGATCGGGATGATGGGACAGAGTGGGCCCTCAGCAAGTTTGCTGATGACAACAAACTGGGAGGAGCAGCTGATATGTGAGAGGGTCGTGCTGCCATCCAGAGGGACCTCAACAGGCTGGAGAAATGGGCTGGCAGGAACCTCATGAAGTTCAACAAGGGCAAGGGCAAAGTCCTCCACCTGGGGAAGAACAGCTTAATGCACTGATATATGCTGGGGGCCACCCAGCTGAAAAGCAGCTTGGCAGAAAAGGACCTGAGGGTCCTGGTGGACACCAAGTTGAACATGAACCAACAATGTGCCCTTTTGGCAAAGGTGGTGAATGGTGTCCTGGCCTGCACTAGACAAAGTATTGCCAGCAGGTCAAGGGAGATGATCCTTCTACTGTATTCAGCACTGGTGATGCCACACCTGGAGTCCTGTGGCCTGTTCTGGGTTCTCTAGTACAAGTGAGACATGGATGTACTGTAGAGAGTCCAGTGAAGAGCCACAAAGATGACTAAGGTACTAGAGCATCTCTCATCTTAGGAGAGGCTGAGAGAGCTTGGACTGTTCAGCCTGGAGAAGAGACGGTTCAGGGGGATTTTGTCAATATGTATAAACACCTGAAGAGAGGGTGCAAACTGGACAGAGCCAGGCCCTTTTCAGTGATGCCCAGTGATGGGACCAGAGGCAATGGGCACAAACTGGAATGAAGGAGGCTCCATCTGAACATCAAGAAATACTTTCTTACTGTGAGGGTGACCGAGCACTGGAGCAGGTTGCTCAGGGAGGTTGTGGAGTCTCCATCCTTAGAAGACACTCAGAAGCCATCTGGATGTGGTCTTGGGCAACTGGCTCTAGGTGGCCCTGCTTGCGCAGAGGAAGGTTGGACCAGATGACCTCCAGAAGTCTCTTCCAGCCTGAACCATTCTGTGATTCTGTAATACCCTAACCTACTTCAGAATCTAAGAAACTCCAAAAAGTGCATAAAACTAAAAAAGTCAATATTTATAGTGCTATAGTCACATCTTGCCTACATGACCATTTGCCTGTCATTGCTGGTTTTAGTTACAACTGCAGCAGTTACCATTTGTATCTAAACTATTAAAAAATTGTCGTAGTTTCTATTTGGTACAGTGTTCACCTGTATTCAGTCAGCATGCATGTGCTCTCTACCTCCGAGTTGCAATTTTCTTGCTCTGCAATATTAGCTGGGGGCTGTAGCTCTATCGTTGAGTTTCTAGCTAATGGCACACCTAACACTTGCATACCCTTTCTTCTGTCTTGCTGTCTCCATGACCCAAGTTCAAAACATCTTCTGTTGGAGGCAGCTGTCGGGAACTTGGCTGGTGTCTGTTCATTAAAATTAAAGTAGGGGAGAGTTGAGAGTTTCTTGGGTTTGTTTTTGCTTAAGTCTGTGACCAAAAGTGATGCACAGTCTCAACAGCTGATGATTTGGATTATTAAGTATTGCCTTTATCTGAAGCATGTGGTTGAGGTCATGTTTTACATTTGCTGTGGCTGGCAAGTTTTAGAGAGTCCTACCTGTCAATTGTCTCAAGAGGCTTTACAGTCCATCTTACTTTGTCTGTGGTTTTTCTGGTTTATTCTGGGCAGGGATGGGAAGACCCTGTGTTTCTTACCTTGGAAAAATTAATGTGTTTGAGCTATCCCTTACTAAGGAATACAATGGAGATCTCCCACTCCTAGTTTCACTTTAGAGTATTTTTGTCAAGTCACTCTCAGGTGGCAATAGGGAGGTGATTTCAGACAGTGACAGAAAAAGAAGATGGACCTAAGGCATTTTAATTTTATAGAATTATTTTCTAATGAAGTAAAACTTGCGGGATCACGGCATCAGTCTGTCCCTTCCTTTTACCCATTCCTTTCAGACCTCTGCAAAGTAGTAACTTGGAAATCTGGTTGTAGTTCCTGCTCCATTGTCAGTGCTGAATTTTTACAGTAGTCTTACTTGTTTTTTCTAGTGCTTTCAGAACTACTTATTTGCCCCTAGATAGCTCATGTACAGTAAGTCTCCTAAGCTGAATAACTAGTTCCTAAAGTGGTAGAATTAATGAATCTAGGTTTCCTACGGATTTGCACCTAGTGGTTCCATTTTCTGCTGTCTAGCATACGTTGACCTTGCTTTTAAATTTCCTCTTTGAAAGTGGTTGTTAAGAAAGTGTACCTGCTTTCCAAGGTCACCTGGGCTGAGATATCTTTAGTTAAATCTAGTTGAAATAGTTTGCAGCTTTATCCCTGCCAGTATTATTTAGTTTTAAATCTGTCAAATGTCCAGATCACAAGATGAGTCCTTTGTTCCTGGAACTGAAGCAATTGCCCAGTGGACCCACTTTATATAGAAAAAACTTTGAGGAGTAAAGGTCTGAAATACCATTGAGGCTGTGAAGGAGAATGAGCCCTATTCTGTTCACTAAATTCTATGAGCCCTATTCTGTTCACTGAAGCCTTTTGTGAGGAGCCTGGAATGAAATGTACATTGCAAAGTTGTGGGGTTTTCGTTTGGTTTTGTTGGGTTTGGGGGCAGAGTGTGTGTGGGTTTGGTTTTTAAAGCTGATTACCGCTGATAATAGTGAAAGCACCACTTCTGGAATAATGTGCTGGCTTTTATGAGTAGTATGAGGTCTGCACAGGTGCTTTGGAAGTGCTTTCATACAGTTGCCAGTTTCACTGTTCTGAAGGTTGAAGGGAAGTTTCATTAACTATTTCTTGTAAAGTCGATGTACTTAGAAATTACATGTCTTAACAGTGGAATTGGAGAGTAAGTTTGATCAGCTTATATATTAAAACTGAAATACTGTCCTACGGTACCTTCTACCTTGGCCACTTTTGCCTTTAGCCCCATTAAGATTCATAGGGAAATCCTTTACTCTGGAAGGTCAGTGTTTGTAACCAAATCTCAGGATGGATCTCTTCTGCATGTTGTAAAGGAGCTTTGTAGTGAAGACCCGTACAGTATTGCTTCCTGTATCATGAACCCTTGGCAAGTTCATAGTTTCTGTCAGATTTCTCAAACCCTGAGCCTACAGATATTCAAGAACTAGGCTTTGTAATGCTTTGTACTTAATGACTTACATCTGAAAAGATTAATTAAAAAATAGACACACAAACTCTCTGGATGCCCCGCATATCTCAGTTCTAGGATATTTTGCACTACTTGTTATTTAGGGTCCTTGAGAGCAGCAAGTTGGTTTAGCTTGTGTCTGTGTGTCTGGCATAGCTATCAGAGAATCACTTGATACCTCCTCAAGACCTTACACAGTTTTATAAACAGACTACGTGAGGATCATTTGTAGATGCAGAACAAAGAAGAGCTCAGGTTAAAACAAAAAAATGAGGCAGAGAATAGTATTCTGGCTATATCAATGTGGCCAAAATGAAAGTTTTTATGTTTTGATTTTAAATTGATGGTCAAGCCCTATGGTAAAGTACTGCTCTTTAAATATCTCATTTGGAGGTAAGATCACATAGGAAAGCAGAATTAGACTGGCTCTTGCAGAAGCTGTAGCATCTACATTTGTCCAGTTGGTTTTTGGGGTTTCAAATACACCTTTCATATGTGGGTGTCTTCCTCTGTTATAAATTATCATCTTGGTCCCGGTATTCAGAAACCATGATGACTTACATGTTACAGCTTTTTTCAGGAAGAAGAAATTATTTGTTCTTTAGGCAATGTGCTGCCAGCAGGGTTTGGCTCACCAACAGATGCTCTTGCACCGGAGTGGGAGCACGCTCAGCCTCAGCCACGCTACAGGCAATCTTTGTCATCTAGTACAGGTAACTTAACCCACATAGCCATGATGACCTGTTATAGGAGGAAGTTGTCTGCAACCCACTTTGTATCCACTTAGCCTTCACCATCAGAACAGACTTTTTGAGTCCTTTGTCAAGTGTAGCATAATTAGATACCTATATTCTATTTTAAAATAATTTTCTATTTTGAAGTGTGCTGCGGATTAGTGGGCACTGAAAACCAGGGAGATGAGCACTGTCTTGCAACTTGGAGACCTTCCTCATACTTTCTCACTTCCTTCATGAAATTGGTATGTGGTAACTTGCGAATCTTAACAAAACATGTAAGGAACAGGGGAATCATGAGGAATTCCCTGGTCGTTGCTTTCTGATACCCTAAAGAAAAGAGTGATGTTATCCTTATTTTGATCTAAAGTAGCTGAGGACACTCGTTAGGGTGACAGCTCTGGTCTTTGCAGTTCTCGCTTGTACACTAATTGTGTAATTACAGCTCTTTATCTCCCAAATGCCTGCTTCCCTATAACAATTCATCCAGACCACAGGAGGTAGTTCGCGTAGGCATCTTCCTTTACTAGCACTGTGTGCCACTTCAGTCTGTTTGTAGTACCAAGATCCTCCACACAATGTGTGAGGGTGACAGCAGCTCACATCTGGATGCAAAATGTCCAGAGATACCTCTCCTTAAATACTGTTCAGAACATCATCAGGAAGTAAGAGACTTGGCTCAGTCGACATGATCTCTCTCTCTCTCTCTCTCTCTGCCCCTCCCCTAAGGTTTAAAAATAAATGAGGCCATACTAGCCTAGGAAGACTTGAGGGGCAACAACGGTCGAGCAAGAAAAATAAACATAAGAGGTGGATTTTTAGGTGATCGATAAGGAATTTTCTTTTTTTTTCCCCTGAAGTTTCTTAAGCAGATCTGGTCACGATTTCTCAGAATGATCCTAGAACTATGCTGTCCTGAAGCTGCATGTTAGTAAATGGTCATGAGCAGTTATGTCTTTAATACTATGAAAACTCTAAATGAGAACAAGAATTAATATAGGTATGAGGGAATATCACTTGAGTGATAACCCTGCTTTTTCCTCCAATGTTGTTATTAAAGAAAAAGAGTAAGTTTCCTTTCTAGTTCTCTTGCATGTTCTTATTTAATAGCCTTACTGAAACTTTATTGCTTTAAGTCAGCAGGAGGAAAAATACCAATGTATCTGAGTTGAGATAGTACAAACAACAGAGGTAAAGAAAAAAATTCTAAAGGCAGTGAAGTTGTTTTCATCTGTTGGTATTTGCAGACACCTAAAAAAAAAGAAGTGGATTGCGTAACAAGTTTTAGCATATTGGTATTGGTTTTCTTAACTTTTGCAGAAGCTGTGGGAACAGTCTGGTTGCCCTAGGAAGCTGTCAGCTGGTTTGCATCAGGAATGTGTATTCTGTGAAAAGTCGAGATAGCTTTCTCCTGCCCTTTAATCCCTTGTACATCTTCCTTGGCAAAAGATGGTGCATACTGTGACCAGTTTGACGCCAGGTGGTCAGCCAGCGCATACTTGCAATGGAGCTGGTCACAGGCCTGAGCAGCATCCAGCTGCTTAACCTGCAGTGTCAGCACTGACCTCACTCCTCCTCTGCTCAGTCTCAGGTTTTTGTAAACGTCTGGGAACTTCGTATCTTTGAGAGGTTTAATTTAGGTCTGTCAATGGGCCCAGCTGTTGTGAGTGGGTGGATGAAGAGACACGGTGCAGTAACAAGAAAACCGTCGTTTCTTTAGAAACCAAACTGAAAGATATCAAAGGGATTTTTACTTTTACCAGGAAAAGCAGTCCTTTTCAATTTCCTGTACAGTAGTCTTAACAGGTTACTTTTATAAGCAAGAGCAGTTGGTATACGTAGGTAACAATCACAGAGGTAAACTTTTGAGTTTAATTTCCTGCAATCATTTTGTTAGGTAAATGTGAAATTAGAATAGAAGTGTTTCAAGGGGGGATAAAGAAAAGGCAGTAAATCATGTCAGTTTATCTCAAGGGCACCTTGCTTGTGATTAAAAGCTTGGATTGAGTCCCTGGTTGAAGCTAGCCTTGTTAAAAAAAAAAAATAAAATAAATGTGTGAAGTTGGGAGAAGAGAGCTCCAGTAGTCACTCAAATCAATGAAGGGGATGCTGTCTTGCAGGAAAAAAATAGCATTTGAGTAATTATCTATGCCCTGGAATTGATCTTAGCTGTAAATCGTGGCTAATTACATGAGGTATACAAAACTAGTAACAACTGTGAGATTGTAGCAATGTAACAGTGTAAGCTTGCTGAAGTATTTTAAGAGGAAGAAGGATTTGGACTGCTGATAGTTTTACAGAATATACATAGCTGCATATTAAAAATCATTTTGCATCATATAGAAGAATGGAGTAGCTTTCTTAATTTGAGGAAGATTGGTTTGTACAGCCAAAGATAACAGATTGGAAGAATTATTTTCTTATAAAATGAATATTAAGGTTGGAAACACTTCCTAAAAAAAGCTAACTTTTTCTTAAAAAGCTAAATTTGTTGAGTGCATATGTTTTGAAGAAAAGGTTTCATAAAATAAGTTGCCAAAAAACACAATTTGTTTTTGAGATTTCTACCCTACTTTTTCAGAACTGTAGAGGAGATTATATTACATTAAACTTAAATCTCCAGAACACAAAGTATCTTTTCATTTCTGGGGATGACATTGCATTTAATTTAAAATTGATGTTTCAGGTTGATATTGTAAGAGCTGTAAACTATATAAAGCTCAAGGGAACCTTGAGCTAAATAACTCTAAATATTGAATTGCTTCTCTTTCATCTAGCTAAAGAATTTGGAATTTGCTGCATTCTCTCTGCAGAAGGCTTTCAGCTGAGTCAAGTGAGCGTATTTCGTGAGTGAACTTAAAATACATTTGCCCCTGAGCTTATAAAGCAAATACATGTCTTCTGCTTTAGACAGTCAGTGAAGGAATCTCTCTCTGAAGAAGTGTTACTTCAAGTAAAGAGAAATTACTTAAAGTAAAGAGAAGCTCATTGTCAAAGCTCTGGTGATACAACAGCTACGAGGAAGAAATGGAGACAGTCAGTCTGGAGAAGTTTCCACCTAGGCGCATTTTTTTTTTTTTTTTTTTTTTTAATTTGCAGAGCCCATGTTTTCAGCACCTCTTAGGAATTCCACCTGCTTGGTGTTGCCAGCTCTAACTGTTTTGAGGTGCATCAAGTAAAATTCAAAGGTTTTTGTCCTTACAGAATAAGAATAGGAAAAAAACATTCAGTTCACTGTGTTTCTTGTGGTACAATCTAGCAATAGAAACCTCAGCATTGTATACAAGTAATGCTTAATAAACTTAACCACCTATTTTTGGGTAGAAAATCAGAAATTGAAATAAACTGGTTAATTAGATAATGTGTACAGCCTTGTTTTTTCTTATCGCTCTCACAAAACTGCTTTGAAACACTTGGGGAAACATTGATTGAATTGTGTGAATATTGATAAACTTCTGACCTAAAGAAATTCCACGATAAAGCGAAGTTAGAATAATATTCGTTGCATTCCTATGCCTTGTCTTCTGAGGAAGAAGAAATAAAGCAATTGGAAAACTGTGTAGATAGTGACTTTGGGAGATAGGGATGCTGCTATTAGGAGTAAGAATTTTGGTGTTAAGGGGACATGGACCCTGGGCAGAAGAAGCAGCAGCTTGAATATAGGAGTACGGAGAGCCTGTGTTGGGAGGGAGAAGTGGGTGCTCTGACTTGGGGCAGGGGGAAGATGAGGTTGTGGATGTGATCTGGACTGGGAGAAGCAGGTGGAGACAGAACAGCTTTTTCTGTTCTAGGGGAGGGTATTTGTGGGTGAGTGCTTTTTTACACCCTTTACCTTCACACAGTTATGCTTTTCTGTAGCCTTGCATGGTAGCTGGCTGTCTGAATTCACATTATTGCTTTCTACATTCCATATACTGTAATGCAGAAATAGTCCTTTGGTTCTGAAGTTGTATAAATTTGCAATATTAAAAAAAATACAGTTGCTTGGTGAATACATTAGTCTCTTAAAAATGTGAAGTTCACCAAAACTGAGACCTCTTTCATCTTTTTGCTCTGATATTCAGCATATTTGCCATGGTCTAGTGATGCCTAATAACAGTTACATCAACTCTGTCCTTACAGATGCTGCCCAAAAGTGAAGAAACGGGGTACGTGGCTGCCACACGATGCAATCCAGCATCTTCCTTTTTCTAAGCATAACGTTTGTGAGCTTTGCTGTACCAGAACTATCTCCACATACTCTGTGCTCCCATCCTTACCCCACTACATGGAGACAGTACTGCATACACTAAATTAAATGACCCCTTTGCCCCATTGAATAGCTATTTTACCTGATACACAAGGTATTGTCTTAATGATGGATATATGAGAGTGTAGCGTTGCTGGCTAGCTACTCTGCTTCTCATGTCTTTGCTGGTATAGCCTTAATGGATATAGATTCTGCTGGGCTGCTTTGACGCAACTGAAAAAATCCCACTGGAGCGAGATGTGCTGACCTCAATCTTTTGATGTATGTGTGAACATCTCGCCAGTTGCCAGTAGTGTAAAGATGCCTGGGCTCTAACCAGATTTACCTTTTTTTTTTTTTTTATAATCAGAATTGCACACCTGCTAAACTCTCCCAGCTAACCCTTCATCATTCAGTCCAGCCACACCGAATATGATGAATGCATCTAGAGTAAGTGAGTAAGTACTATTGACCATCACCAGCTATGCACAGGAGGGATATAAGTTATAGCTGCCTTGGGTGGGAAACTGGCTTTCCTGGCTTTCAGAGTTGTGAATTTTCACGAACTTGGAGGATCTGAGATACCAACTGGATGAGTCTTACTATGTATAAACAAAAAATAAAATTGTTAGTGAATTAAGCTAAATGGATTTAAAGGAGAAGAAATCTGTTTTTAAGATGAAGTATCACAATTATAAGACAGTGAATATAAGTGACAAAGTTGCACCACTGCTTTCTCCCACAGTAGAAGACTCTGTTAACTCTGGCAAGTTTTTTCATAATTAATGCAGAGCGTGGTCAGTGAGAAGGGAGAAAGCAAAGCCTGACAAGAAATATAAATAAAGTGATGCGCTCCCATTGATAGGCTAGGGAAGTCTGTGGTGATTGTGTTTCGGGTAGGCTGTATGTAACACCCAGTGGAACGATGTAATGCTGTAACTCGTCTTGGAGAAAATTGTGTCTAATTTTGTGATGGCGTGAACACTGTTGTGTAGGTGGAGGAGCTGAATTAGGTTCCTGAAAACTTCAGGCACTTTGAGTTCCCCGGGTTGGATCTATTCTCAGAATATCACCCATTTGCTTTACTTCATGGTCTGCCAACATTTCCCATGTCATCACAGGAATTTAAAGAAGGGGTAGGGTGGTTAAACAGCATCAGCTCTAATGTTTCTCTTCAGTTAATCTTTACTGAACAAGAGTGCTACATTCGATTAACCTTTTTAAGACTGGAGAACAGCATCTGAGTTCTGTTCTGGCACAATAAAGATTATTTCTGTTAACTTTACACACACACAGAGGTGCATGCACAAAGCCCTATCTGAAGTGTTTGCTTCAGTGCTTTGGGAGCTCCATAGATGTATAGATGGCTGACTTTCTCATTCGTAAGGTTGGCTTTTTCTCTTGTTTTTGATGTCAGTACCAGTAATGGTAGTCTCCGTTTACATTAAGAACTGCTTGGTGTTGAAAGTTATATTAAAAACCACCCCCACTTCCTTACAGTACAAACAAACAAAAAAACACCCTAAAGATACGAAGCCTGTTAAAAGAAGCTAATGAGCTTTCCAGGAGGAGCCAGGGAGAGGTGAAGCCACGAGGAGTCTGAGGGCCCATGGGAAGAGTTGCAATAACAGGTTGGTGGGGGAGAGAATGAGCAGAGCATGAAACTAGATACAGACCTCAGCCCTATCAAAAAACAGATTATTTTTTTCGTGTTGTCATCTACAGTATACTTCATGTTACTTGCTCTCTAAAATTCATTCTCTGGTAGATACATGTTTGACTATCATTGACTTAATCTCATCTTTTGTTTATTTTTTTCATAATGTTTTTGTTTGTCTAAATACAGGCTACTGATGTGTTCAAGAAGAGGACAAGTTAGGTGCAATTCTTTAGGCCCTTATGTATAACTTTATTTCATAACTTTATTTTTAACTGAATTTTATATGTCTGAGAACATAGGGCAGCATTTTTGGCCATTTTAAGCTGTATGTTAATTCAATAACAAGCAAGTTTTGTAATTTGCTACCTTAATAGCACTCTAAATTTGTCTTTAACAAAATGTCCTCATTGTAACTTGTATTTTGCTTAGCGTTCCCACTTTATTTGGAACTGGAAATTGAATGCATATTCAGTTAGGAAGAGCTGTACCTCCTCCCATTGAAAAAACAATCATGCACTCTCGTTTTCATAGAATTTTCCTTCTTGCTTCCTTAAAGTAGTTGGAATTATAATTGTTTTTATAGTGAAAGTAATTGAGGAAATGGAAACCAGTTCATCATAGGCAGCAGGGGTTCACATAGCACCCTGCTAGGTAATGTACTTCATTCTTAATGCTCACATGATCAGCTGCTTTAGATCAAAGTGATGGACTTCTGCATACATTGTAGTATGGCCCTGTCCTTGTGATCAAAGGCAAAACAACGTAACAAATGTTACGTGCTAAGATTCAGAAGAGTGCAGGAGTTGTTAATTCCTTCCACAATTTTCTTCAGGCTCTCTTCTCCGAAACCATGCCAGAGATGACAGAGAATGAGACACCTACTAAGAAGCAACATCGGTGAGTTTCTGTGGGAAAAGGCCTGGTTTTTAGTTCTGTAGTCTGTGGTCACATCGCAGTTATGAAGTTTCTAGCTGAAAGTTTGGCAATAAGGGTGTTGACAAGAAGTTCTGAGGGATGACCGGAGTTGATCCAAAAGTTTATGAACTATGGCTGTAAAACTCCCTTTCTTTATTCTCCTATCTATGCTGAATTATTTGTCAGACACATGTCTACCCAGGCCATCTAGGCAACGGAGATTCTTTGATTATTACACTGACTACTCAGATATGTATAAAACTGTGTCACCACTTCGGCTAGAGTGCAGCCTGTATTATTGCGGAGACTCCTTGTAGATATTGGGGGGTCACTATGCTCATTTTGACAGAGGAATTTAAATTTCTTCCTCAGCTCCGAATGGAATCTGGATCTTACATCCTGAATCTCTGCTGGAAGTCAAAATACATCCTGAGGTTGAACAGCAACTCTATGGCCCAAGTTTGTTACAAAGTGACTTGGTGCTCATTAGGAGTTTTCCAGGTTTTCATGCCTTTGTACTAGCATGTTGGTCTAATGGCTGATTGGTAGGGGAATCCTTCAGTCCCTAGTTAAGTACAGCATCCATCTTATGCTAGCTGGCTGTGTAGGATATGATTCATGATAAGAAAAGCTCAGAGAGAACCTTGATTTGTCCTACAGAATTTTTTTCATTCTGCATGGATTTTGTGTGACTCTCTTACCCCACTAATAGAGTATTTTGCATTCTGTATTGGTAGTGGGAGTCAAAGAGTAGCTGGGTCTCTCCAGCTTTTATATTCTTGCGCGTATTTAGAATACATGACCACTTCTGACTGGCAGATGATTGTTTTGGATATAAGTGGGAGAACTGTCATTTACTGTACAATAAGAAAATATTTTAAATGATAGTTTACATGCATTCCTGTCCTGGTGACACCAATTTTCAGTGATCAGAAGATTCATCACTTCTTGAATAGTTGTAGAACAGATGTGCAGCCTTCCGTTGGCATTTATTTCACTTGAAGATGTTCATCTTTAGGCATTATTTCTTAGCAAATGTCTCCAGGTCTGACCATCTGTAATAACATTACTGTCTTGTAATCATTGTCCAAGTTACTCTAGATGCACACTGCTTTTGGTGAGTCACCAGAAATAAACGTGTATCAACTCAAAGCATAAAGCATACATGCCCCATCGTAATCACACGTCATCCACAAGTACCTTGCATTCTCACTTCAGATTCCTTGTTATATCTGGACTATGCTGTAACAGTGGAAAAGGAGAGCAGAAGATGCTTCTCTGCTTTTTGCATACTCTAGTGAAACATCTAGACAGAGAGCACGCTGCTAGACAGAAACCTTTTGAAAGATTTTTTTTTTTTTTCTGGAATATTTCTTTTTCCAGAAAACACTTGCTTTGCTTTACTATACTTCCTGAAATTACTTGGCTTACTGCATGTATACAGTACATCTGATTTTTATATGTAGATTATACATTTGGGATTTATTGACTTCCAGCAAAGCAATTCGAGTCATTGCACAATGATTCTGACCTGGTTGCCATCAGTCCAGAAATCCCAGGTGCACATCTGAAAACAAAGACAACGCTCACATGCCCAAATTATACCTAGGCAGAATTTTGAGGCAGTAAAGAACAACAACTCTAGAGAAATGGTAATACTGGTTTCTCACACAAAGGAAGCATGTTTGATTCCAGAAGATATGATGATTGAAGGTAACACGTCTGGAAAAATCAATTTGCATGGTAGCATTTACTCTTGTTTCATTGATACAGTGAATGTAAAAGCAACATTTCAAACGAATAATGAACTATGCTGTTGCTCAGAAATTCTTTTATTTTTTGTCATATTTGGCCTTATTGAACACTGAATAATGTTCAATAATTGTTTCTACTGGATAGTTGTTGCTGAACAGAAACATAAAAATCCAGCTATGCCCTATAAATATATGTAATAGTAATCAAATGGGGTATTACGCTATGCCTTGTTATGCGGAAAGTTATTGAACTAAGAACACAAATGAATTTCTGTTAGAAACTATTTAATACCAATGTCTAAAACCAGTCCTTGTGAATGTGACTTCTACTACCTTGTTGTTTACAGAGCAGAATATAATATTTATTATTTTTATCTGTAATGTAAATAATGAAAGAAACATTTGTTTACATGCACATTTTTTCCCTTCTGTTTCACATCGGTGTTTTCTCCTTATGTTTCACAGAAAGAAAAACCGGGAGACACATAATGCAGGTAGGAACATTATGCTTTGTTGTTTGATCTGGAGAAAAGCATAGATGCTTTGAACATCGCCCAGGCATTCACACACAAATAATACCCACCTCTCTTAAAATCAAGACAGATATCCGACCTGAGAGCTTTAGAGGTTCCCTGGATTAGAAATGTTCCTGTAGCCTGTTCCTGAGGCATCCACCTGGATGTTGGCAACCCAGAAATTCTGTGTGAATACTGGCTGTATGTTACAGGAGTCACATCCCTCAGGCAGCAACTAGTCAGTGTCTAGCTCCAATGTCTTCTACAAGTAGCAGCAGAAAGATGGACTGGGGAAGGATCTGACAGGTTTTTGGCCTGGTTTATCCCAAGAAATTGTTTACAGTTCTTTTGTTAAACAGCACTACTGTGTGGTCTTCACAAACTCAACTGGAAAAAACACTGAGTAGTTTCCACGTGAAGGCTGTGGGCTGTAGTGCTTGTTGGGCTGTGCCTGAGGTGTGGACAATTTCTTAAAGATTAAGAAGTGTCGGGAAACAGTCTTCTCAAGTTTACTTTTAAGACTGCCGACCTCGTTCTAATTCTCCATTCCTGTTTGACTTGCTGATAGCTTTCCAAAGCCTTCATCTACTGGGCTGAACTCTGCAAGATGTGGGGACCAGCTCCCTGCAACCCTGTAGCTTGCTTAGTCATTAATATATGGACAAGCTGAGCAGTATGTGGAAAATATTATCAAAACAAAGGAATAGCACTTCACCACAATGATATCTGTATGTATTAGTAAGAAATGTAAAAATTAAGTACCAAGGGTCGTGTGTTTTAATGTTTATACAGCTGCTCTGACTTATATGGTAAATTTCTTGCAGAAGAGACTTTGTCTTGCTGTACTTAGTGTATTTAGGCCTGTCTCTGTCAACACCACCAGTCTATTCTGAGACGCAAAAAATAATTTAGTAGGAAAATGTAAATTGAAGTAACAGACTACTGAAGTAAAACTGTTTAAATTAAATCAGTATACCTTTTGTAAAGGAGCACAATAAAAAATACTCACCTGTGGATCACTGTATTGTTCTCTGTGCCACCAAAAGCAGCTAGGCTGCACAAACCACAAGGCGATGCTCAGCACAATGAACGAACAATACTTTGATTTGAATCTTGAGAAAGCCGTGACAGAACTTTTTTTAGGCTCTTTGGGAAAAAGGTATCTATTATTTGTAGTTTGTGTAGAACACCAGAACATCTCAGCCAAAAAAATAGCTACATGAGACTGAATTATATTTGAAAGAAGCTGACTATGGTGAGTGGAAAACATGGAGATTAATACTGTCGGAAAAAAACATGCCCAGAGGTATTTACACTGCTAAACTTGTAGTGTAGTCCCTTTGCACCGGTGTTTAGGCCTCATGAAGAGGTAAATGGTGTCACTAGAGGACTATAAATGAAGCGTTTCCTGACCTTCTCTAAAATAGGTAATTCACTGCAAATACTGTTCGTTCAATATTTTCTTTACTCCCAGTCATAATTAGACCTTGCAGAACAGTTATACCTTTGAACATAAAAAAAAGTAACTGATAGTCCATATATCTAGAGCTTCAGCTATACTCAGTGTTGGCTACTCCATCAAAATAAATTTAAACTGAAGACTGAAAACTGGTAAAATCTAAATTAATTCTCTCTTGGTGCTAAACTTGACATTAGGAATTAAGGGATCCAGATTTCTTTCCCAAATCTGCAACTGATTCTTTCCATAATCTTGGTTCGTTTGCTTTCTGTATGCCTAAAGTTAATCTATCTGCCTTGTGAAAGGGGTTTCATAAAACTCAGCCAGAAAACCTGAATTTTGAGTTGCAGTAACCCCTCTTTTCCACAATGGGGTCTTGAACATCCCCACCTTTTAAGAGTATTGCTGCTTATGTTACAGCTCTTCATTATGCTAAGTATTAATTCAGTAACTGAGGTTTACTTTAGAGGAAATTTTTTTCCTCTCTCAAGTTACTAAAGGTTCCAGTATGTCATGAAATAATGTATTTATGAGCTTTGACATTAGTACTAGTTGTGCTGCTGTTGTGCTGACTTGCCCAACCAGATGACACAGTGTGTATTATTTTTGCTTAGTGGAGAGACATCGAAAGAAGAAGATTAATGCTGGGATAAACAGAATTGGAGAACTCATTCCCTGCTCTCCAGCACTTAAGCAGGTGAGTGTCCGTTCAGAGGTGCATACAAGTTTCCTGTAAAATGCTTGTGTGTCTCCTTGTCTGTAGAAGTATAAATACTTATTTTGCTATTTGTCTTAGGAAGATGGCAAAACTGAATTAATATGCTCAAACTAGTTATTAGTATTTTTAATATTTATAATTTTTTAATTATTTGTAACAATTCCTTTTTAGAAGTGCAGGGCCACATGAACGTAATTACACAGATTTTGAGCTTTTTATCTGAAGGAGTTGCGTATGACTGCTGAAGGAATGAAACTGTATGGAGGTGGATATGTGACTGACTTTCTCCTCAAGTCATACGTGCAGTATATTTGAGGAGGTGTAAGCTAGATTAATACACCTATAGCGAATTTGTAACAATTCCTTTTTAGAAGTGCAGGGCCACATGAACGTAATTACACAGATTTTGAGCTTTTTATCTGAAGGAGTTGCGTATGACTGCTGAAGGAATGAAACTGTATGGAGGTGGATATGTGACTGACTTTCTCCTCAAGTCATACGTGCAGTATATTTGAGGAGGTGTAAGCTAGATTAATACACCTATAGCGATTTGGTCAGCTTGCTGATGTCTGCCTGTGCGCTTGATTCAGAGCTTCTCAAAGTTCTCGTTCAGGGTGCCTGAACACTGGTAACGACAGAAGGTAAAAACCCTATCTCATCTGCTGCCTGCCCTGTTGCGTTGAGCAGATGGATATCTCTTCACCCTTTCCTCTGCAGGTGGGGTGGCAGGCTAGACAGAAGTAGGTTGGATCCAGCCAGTGGGTTGCTGGTTAAGTTGTGCAACTCCTGTTTGTGAAAGTAATTTTCTAGTGATGCTGTTTAATGTAGCCTATATCATGCTAGAGTGGTGAAAGCAAGATCATTTTTTGGGTCATTCTCCAATCCCTTCTCTGCCTTTTGCTGGTGGTCACTTAATATCCTAAGATGTAAATAGAACTGCATGCATGCATATTTTTGTCGTCTTTCATAAAATGGGATGAAAGCAATTCAGAAAGTGATATAATAATAGTAAGTTAAGACAATGTCCTTGTAAAAGATGAAGCAAGACAAATGGTTTGAAGCTGATGCACAGAAGTGTCTTTTTCAAGACAGAGCCATCTACAGCAGAGACTGTTCCTACAGAACCAGAGAATGAGAAGGAAATAAAGAAATTAAGAACTTTCGCAGACAGAATACACATAGTTTCATAAAAGGAAGATGGATGGTGGAGGAGTTATGGCATATTTTCTCTTCCAATATCCTCCAGTATACTAGTTTCAAAATTATGCATACACCTCCCTGGATAATTGTTCCATGTTTGTTTCTTTCCTAATAAAATATTTACAAGGTGGTATCCTGGAAATTTCATGTGATGTATATGTTTATTAGTGATCAAGGTCAAGAAGGATGCTTGCTGTTCGGGTTCTGTAGCCTCAGTATCTAGCTTTGGGCATCAGAAAATGTCAGCTCCAGCACTGGAAATGTTATTCTGTAAAAACTCAGCGCATTTTAGGGTCAGTATTGTTCATGAAACTTGTGGTTCTTCAAAAAAACAAAACAATATTCAGAGAATAATTCAGGTTAGCACACTTTTAAAGTGAAGACTCTTGGAGCAAGTGCAACCTCATCATTAATGGATCCACCAATGACAGACCTTTATCCTCATTTTATGTATATGTTTTCTTTTAAAGAGTAAGAACATGATCCTGGATCAGGCCTTTAAGTATATAACAGAAATGAAAAGACAGAATGATGAACTTCTGTTAAATGGAGGAAACAATGAACAGGGTAAGTACAGATGCTGCTGGAAGCTCTAGAATTTCTGTCCCTCACTTCCACTGTGTGTCTGTTAGCAGTGACTAACCACAAAGCCTGGATCAACGAACTTGGGAATCCCAAGACATTATGCACGTACAGGAAAAATACAGCTGTTTAGACTATCTTGAAACAAGAAGCCAACAGAATGCCCAAGTGTGTGTTCTTGCACATAGCTGTGAGATAATGAAGCAATCGCATTGTGATGTAAAGTAATTACAGAGCTTATAGGTGATACAACATCATCTAGTAGATTCCATCTTGATTTATTCTACTGCAGTGACCAGAATGATTTCTGATAAACTTCAGTTAGATTTTTTTCATCAAAAACATGGTTTTTCCTTCATGCATACAGCTATTTTTTTTCCTTTCAAATGCTGTAAAAGTGATAACAGCCTATTTTATAAAAACATAATGCATCATATAAAATCTTCTTGAACAGATGTGTAAAAATACAGCAATGAGCGTATGACAGAAATAATCTCGGAGCTAATGGCATGGTTTATGATTTTTATTTCTACCCATAGAGTGGAATTCTAAATAGTTTGTTTTTATCTTGTCCATGTAATTTGGTTTGAAAAACCTAGGTGGTTTTTCTAGTTAGGTGAGCCATCTCCAAGTGCATTGCCGGTTTTTGTGGCTTTACGTAAGTGCTTTGTATTTAATTTTGCACATCATTTTTAGATGTAATGAAACTTAATTGTCCTGGAAAGCCATGAGATTATCAATTAAACAAAAACAGGTTTAATGTCTGCAAAGGAGCAGGGAAAAGAAAAAGATAAATTAATGTTCTCATATTTCCTTCAGTAATTAAACAATTTGATTAGTGTTCAGTTTCATCTGAGTTAGCCCTGATGGTTTTTTCTAACTAAATAATTTGACGTATCCTGCTATTGGCAACAGAATAGTCTGTGAAGTTCATTCACTTTCCCGTTCAGTAGAGAGGCTTATCAGGATAAGAGTCTTAATTTATGTTATGTTAATCATTTGACGAGAGTGTACATTATTAACAATTTATTTCAATGCTATGTAGTATTTAGTCTTCCAAGCCATGTGGTAACATTACCTAGTATTTGCTCTGGTGCTGATGTAATGGAGTGCTCTCACTGTTTTGTAGCTGAAGAGATAAAAAAACTCCGGAAACAGCTGGATGAACTGCAAAAGGAAAATGGGAGATACATCGAACTACTGAAAGCAAATGATATTTGCCTGTATGATGACCCTACAATCCACTGGAAAGGAAATCTCAAAAATGCGAAGGTTTCAGTTGTTATTCCCAGTGATCAGATTCAAAAGAATATCATTGTCTACTCAAATGGGAGTCAACCCAATGGAAATAACCAGGGAGCATCTGTCCAGGGAATAACGTTCAATGTTGGTCATAATTTACAAAAGCAAACAGCCAATGTTGTGCCAGTCCAGAGAACTTGCAACCTAGTGACTCCTGTGACAATTTCTGGTATTTACCCCACAGAAAACAAGCCATGGTCACAAACTACAGTCTCTCCACTGGCATCCACTCAGACAGCTCCAGCAGGGAACGTTCTTGAGCTTTCCACCCCAGAGAATGAGCGAGGCATGCTCGCCGCTACTACTGCCAGCTCTCAGAGTATATCTCAGTCTGGAACAGAACAGGAACTAGAGTGTTCTTCAAGTAATGCACAACAGAATGATCAAAATATCTCCAAAAGTAAAAATGAGGAGGAGGGCACTAAATTAACAAAAAAAACACTCCTGCAGGGAATCAGCCTTCCTTGTAGTGCCTCCACAGAAGCATCCAAAGTTCAACAGGTGAATGCAACTTGCTCAAATACACACAATTCTAGGAGTGACCTTCAGGAAAGTTGTGTCATTTCAACCATGGACACAGCCTGTGTGCCATCTGTGAGACTGTCTACTGCAGATAGTTTTTCCTCTGTAAATGTCCTCAAAAGTACAGACTTAGTAAGTAGTGCTGGAATGCCTGTGTCTTCTGCAGCAGAAGGAGTTAAGGCTGCAACAGCAATAAGCACTCTGCCTGCCAGTCCCCTAGAGAACTGCTGGTCTTTTTCAGGCTCTTCAGGTGTTGGCACCTCAGACTTGAAGAACATGAGTAGCCTTACACGGATGCCTTCAGCTGGAAACACACAGACCACGTGGACAACTTTGCAGCTAACGGGAAATACTGTTCAGCCACTAAGCCAAACGCCATCCAGTATAATGACTGCACTATTAAACGAGCCAGCTAATGGTGCTGGTACTGTATCCAGGCCTTTGACTACAAGTATCAGTTTGAATACTTCTCTGCCTGTGGATGGCCAGGCAGCTGAACAGATTGTAGTTACCTTGCCCTCATGCCCACCCTTACCTATGCAGCCATTAATCAGCCAGCCACAGGTTAAAGCTCAGGCTGCAGGAAATATCCTTCCGTTAAATTCAGCTATGCAGGTGATTCAGATGGCTCAGCCAGTCGTGTCAGCTGTTACAGGAGCACCAGCTAACCAGAATGTCATCATTCTCCAGCCTCCAAACGCTGCTCCATGCCCTCCTATTGTGAGAGCAGAAGTTCCCAGCCAAAATGTTAGTCAGCAAATTGTAATTATACAAGCTGCTAATCAGAATCCTCTTCCCCTCCTCTCCGCTCAGCCTTCTGCTTCTGTAAGAGTTCCTATGAACGGGCCAACTGCAATTGCGAATTCTAGCAGCTCCATACAGAATGCCACTCTTCCACAGACTTTTGGAGGGAAACACCTTGTCCATATATTACCAAGACCATCATCTTTTCCATCTTCTAGCTCTACGCAAACATTTTCAGTTACAATGTCCAATCAACAGCATCCTCAAACTATCTCATTAAACGGGCAGCTTTTTGCATTGCAGCCTGTGATGTCTTCATCTGGAGCTTCAAATCAAGCCCCTATGCAAATTATTCAGCCCACCACCAGCGAAGATCCAAATACCAATGTTGCCCTTAATACATTTGGTGCTTTAGCTAACCTCAATCAAAGCATATCGCAAATGGCTGGACAGAGCTGCTTACATTTGTCTCTCAGCCACCCTACCAACCCCACAACTGTCAATAACCAGATTGCCACGGTTAACTGTGTGTCATTACCAACTTCTGTGGCATCTTCAGTACCTGCGGAGGTTTCAGTATTAACTAGTGCATCCAATTCAATAAATGTTTCCCCCAAAAAAGCGACTACTGGCTTGCCATCCAATGCAAAATCAAAAAGGACAAACAAAAAGCCAAGTACAAAGAAACACCAAGCAGTCAACAGTAAAGTGTCCTGCCCAGCAGTTCCTTGTAAAGATGCAGGGAAGGTGGACTGTGCTTCTGTGGAAACAGTGGCAAAGCATTCAAACGGTGAGGGGCTGCTTGAAAATGCCCCAGCAGTATCGCAAGCTTTAACAACATCACAGGCAAGCGGTGTGGCAGCATCGAGTGGCATCAGCGTTTCTGACTGTCATTCTAAAGAGCCTGCGAGCTCTGAACAGGCAGCAAAAACCTGCTCTGTCCCCGAGCCGAGCTCGGCAGAGGCGCCTGCGTCCTCGCCGCTGGAGTCCGCGGTGTCAGAGCAGCTGGCGCTTGTCCAGCCGACTGCCAAAGATGCTGCTCCTCATCAGCAGGCCCGTGGGTCCCAGAACCATCCACCAACCAGCTCTGCCTTGTCAGAGCCTCCCAAACCCTGTGAAGCCCCCAGCACCTTAACGTCCTCTCATACTGAAGCAAATGTGACACGTTCTCAGGTTGCTGGGATGTTGGCAGCACAGAGCAGCACAGTGGGTCATGCTTCCAAGGCAGGAACGATTTCAGAGTCCTGCAACATTGTGCAGGATTCCTCAGTGGTAATGCAAGATGCGGACTTGTTAGAAGGACGGGGTCTAACCAAAATGCTGTCTGATCTCACGAAAGAAAGAACAGCTGTGGAGAAAACCTCTTCATTTACCGTTCAGGGGGAGCATTCTAATTTTCCCGTGGAAAATTCTAAATCAGCAGAATCAAATGTTGATTTGCCTGAGAAGCAGGAACTCTTGCTAATGAACACGGAAGGTGATACTCTCTCGCAGCATCACTCCTGCATTTCTGACCAGGAAGTAGTCAGTGCTTCCCTTATCGCTAGCAGGCAGGCAGATTCCCCGATGTCTACTAGCTCTGGCAGCAGTCGAGGCTTCTCAGTTGCATCTATGTTGCCAGATACCACCAGAGAAGACGTTACTAGCAGCACCTCAACCAGTACATGTAACAGCTGCACATTTTCAGAACAGACTGACATTGTAGCTCTCGCAGCAAGAGCTATTTTTGACCAGGAAAATCTTGAGAAAGGTGGAGGAGGAATACAGGTTAACATGAGGGATGCCATCTCTAAGTCAACTGAGGTTGCACCTTTGGAGAGAGAGCAGCAGCCTTTTAAACCTCAACCAATGAAAGAAAACAATGCAGGACCGTTGGAAGCAGCACCAAACAAATTCAGTACTCCAGATACAGTACAGACAAATGTTGATAGACAGGTTGAAAAGCCAAGCTGCTCTGTAGGAGGTGTGGAAACATCAAACACTTTGCAGATTTCGGCTTCCCAGTCACCAAGCATAACCAGTTTAAGCGTGAATAATCTAATACACCAGAGTCGCATTGTCCATCCCCTTGTGAGTTGCTCAAGTTTATCCCAGTCTTCAGAGCCAGCCAGTGTCCCTGCAACTGTGAGCCTCTCCCTTCCATCTAGCACATACATCAATCAGTCTCCAGGACCTGCTATGATGAGTGAATATGCTCAGGAACAACTGAATGCTATTAGGGCAAGCACCATGCAGGCTCCTCAGCTGCAGGAATCGCACTTAAAGCAGCAAAATCATGAAGGTCGCAAGGATTCTGCCAAGCGGGCTGTTCAAGATGACCTTCTGCTTTCCACGGCAAAAAGGCAAAAGCAGTGCCAGACAACGGCCATAAGGCTTGAAGGGATGGCATTGATGAACCGAACACCTGAGAGTATTGCTGATCAAACACAGATGCTAGTTAGTCAGATTCCTCCCAATTCATCCAATTCAGTGGCATCAGTGAGCAATCAGGGGCACACCGATGGCCTTAATAGGTTATTCCCATCAAACAGCAATTTTGTAACACCAGCTTTGAGACAAACTGAAGTTCAGTGTGGTTCTCAGCCATCAATTTCAGAGCAGCAAGGCCAGGCAGGGCAGCACTTGCAGCCAATTCAACATGTTCCTGCTCAAGGCATATCTCACCTTCACAGTAATCATCCATACTTAAAGCAACAGCAGGCTGGTCAGTTAAGAGAAAGGCACCACTTGTATCAGCTGCAGCACCATGTCACTCACGGGGAAAGCTCAGTCCACTCTCAACCCCACAGTGTCCACCAACAGCGAGCAATACAGCAGGAGGTGCAGATGCAAAAGAAAAGAAATCTCATCCAGGGAACGCAAGCCACACAACTTTCTCTACAGCAGAAACACCATGGAAGTGATCAAACACGACAAAAAGGTGGTCAACCTCATCCTCACCACCAGCAAATGCAGCAGCAGATGCAGCAGCACTTTGGAGCTCCCCAGCCTGAAAAGAACTGTGAAAATCCTGCAACAAGCAGAAACCATCATAACCACCCTCAGAGCCATATAAATCAGGATGTTATGCATCAACAGCAGCCAGATGTTAGCAGCAGACAGCAAGGTTCAGCTTCTGAACATGTGTCAGGGCACAATCAGATGCAGAGACTTATGACCTCAAGGGGCTTAGAGCAGCAAATGGTGTCCCAGGCAAGTATCGTAACCAGACCATCAGATATGACATGCACCCCTCATAGGCAGGAAAGAAACAGGGTTTCCAGCTACTCTGCTGAGGCGCTCATTGGGAAGACGCCCTCTAATTCAGAACAGAGAATAGGAATATCTCTTCAAGGCCCTAGGGTTTCTGACCAGCTTGAAATGAGAAGCTATCTTGATGTTTCTAGAAATAAAGGGTTGGTCATTCATAATATGCAGGGCCGTTTATCTGTTGACCATACAGTTGGCTCAGATGTGCAGCGGCTTTCTGAGTGTCAAACATTTAAGCCAGCTGGGCCCAATCAACAACCAACGGGCAATTTTGATGTACAGGCTTCAAGAAACAGTGAAATTGGTAATTCTGTGTCATCCCTCAGGGGCATGCAGTCACAAGCTTTTCGAATCAGTCAGAATACTGGGCCATCCATAGAAAGACAGAAGCGATTGCCCTACCAGCCAGTACAGGGTATTCCAACAGGAAATACCCTGCCATCAAGGGAGAATGAAAACACATGCCACCAAAGTTTTATGCAGAGTTTACTTGCCCCTCACCTTGGAGATCAAGTTAGTGGAAGCCAAAGATCAATCCCAGAGCATCAAAGGAACACGCAATGCAGCGCCTCCTCCACAATTGAGTACAACTGTCCCCCAGCACGGGAGAGTGTCCACATCCGAAGAGATGGTGATGGCCAGAGTAGGGAGAGCTGTGACATGTCTATTGGTGCAATTAACACAAGGAACAGTTCTTTGAATATTCCTTTTTCGAGTTCTTCTTCCTCGGGAGATATTCAGGGTCGCAATACAAGCCCAAACATCTCTGTGCAGAAATCCAATCCCATGAGAATGACAGACAGTCATGGAACTAAGAGCCACATGAATACGCCTGTTTCTAGCAACATGCATGGAGTTGTGAGGCCAACTCACCCTCACCCTGCAGTTTCTCATGGAAACGGCGAGCAAGGGCAACCTTCTGTTCGTCAGCCAAATTCTTCAGTTACTCAGCGGTCAAGGCATCCTCTGCAAGATAATGGAGGTTCTAAAATACGTCAGCCCGAAAGGAATCGATCTGGAAATCAAAGGCATGGAAACGTCTTTGACCCTAGTCTTCCCCATCTTCCTCTGTCCACCAGCGGCAGTATGATCCTTGGGCGCCAGCAGTCGGCAATAGAAAAAAGAGGAAGCATTGTCCGATTTATGTCTGACGGCCCTCAAGTGTCTAACGATAATGCGGCCCCTGACCAACATACTCTCTCACAGAATTTTGGATTCCCTTTTATTCCGGAGGGTGGCATGAATCCACCAATAAATGCCAATACCTCTTTCATCCCACCAGTCACTCAGCCTAGTGCCACCCGAACACCAGCTCTAATCCCGGTTGATCCTCAGAATACCCTGCCATCCTTCTATCCTCCTTACTCTCCTGCCCATCCAACCCTTTCTAATGACATTTCTATCCCTTACTTTCCCAATCAAATGTTTCCTAACCCAACCACAGAGAAGCCAAGTAGTGGAAGTTTAAACAATCGATTTGGATCCATTTTATCTCCTCCCAGGCCTGTTGGTTTTGCTCAGCCAAGTTTTCCTTTGCTTCCGGATATGCCGCCGATGCACATGACCAACACGTCGCACTTATCCAATTTTAACTTGACATCTTTGTTTCCAGAAATAGCCACAGCTCTTCCTCCAGATGGTTCAGCAATGTCACCTTTGCTTTCCATTGCAAACACATCTGCTTCAGATTCTTCCAAGCAGTCCTCAAACCGACCTGCCCACAATATAAGCCATATTCTAGGTCATGACTGCAGCTCAGCTGTATGAAAACTGATAGACTGACTTGTAGTCTGATGAGTTGTTTATATATTTAAGAAGAAGGAGGTGGATTTTACTGGCATCCCTGAAGAGACCATTCATAGCATCACTGTTTATTTGCCTAAATGTATGTACATGGGTACTTTTCGTATTTATATACACACTGTATTTCCATCCATCTTACTAACTTTAAAGCACCAGTGCCTATAGCAATGCATACTTACTAGTAAACAGTAAGGATGCAACATTGAGAGCTGTGCAAGTATTGGTTGTTGATTTTCCAACAATCAAGTTTGATGTCCGATTGTTCCAGGGTAAGGGCCACCCTCAGTAATATGTGGATGTAAAGAAAGGAGTGAGAGCATCTGTATGGGAGACAGGAAACAAATGCCACAGGTTTCGTTTTGTTTCTGATGAGTTTAGCTGAAACTACAGATGAACTTGAAGTGGCTTGGGTTTCCCTTTTTCTTTTGTAAAATATCTTCAGGAGCTTCAACACAAGTCAAGTCTGTGTTAACCCAGTGTTAATCGATAAAGACATTTGTGGTCCAGCTTTTGTCTGTTTGAAGCTTGTCACATGCACTTGACTTAAGGCTGACTTTACCTGGCAAAAATTATTTTGTGTTTCCATGGTCAGCAATTAAATATGCTGGTTTAGAAAATTCAGATTTCTTTAACCCATGATTTTCTGTTTCTAGGAAGAATTTTGTTTGGTTCTGTTTTAACAATGGCTTCAGTTACTGCTGAACTTGGTCAATGTTTAATGTAGCTTACAACTCCTTCTGGTGTAGTCAGCAGAGACAGCAGTCGTGTTTGTTGCCATTTCATTGTTCGTATGCTGCAAGTTACCTCAGGGTTGGTTTTGTACCTTGTTTAGCACCTTCTTAATGTTTCTCTTTTTTTTTTTTTCCCCTCTGCCTCCCTCTCCTTTTCTTTGGCCCATTCTCAAACACCAGCTTTCTGGTTTCTGTGAGTGACAGCCCTTCGTTGTTCCAGGCAGCACATGGGAGGAGGTCTGAGCCTGTGGTGTCCCGCAAGATGTGTGGGGATCCCTGTGGGCACAGCTTTTACTTAACATTGCTGATGGGATTGGGCCTGAGTCAATATCAGTACTTTGCACTTGAATGCACCTTTTCTCTAAACCTGTATGATTGTGGCTGAAGGAGGAACATGAATGTGTTCAAGACAGAAAGGCAGCATATCAGGAAGATGTGATTTGAGCACCATGAGGAACGGGAGTGCATTTGTATTTGCGTGAGAGATGGAGTGAATGTGCGTGTGCTGGCTGAGTCTGCAGTACTTTCACAAATTTTGGTCCTGTTTCTTTTAAAGGAAAGGGAAAAACTAGGTAAGTTTTATTTATTTAATGGCTCTGCAGTGTGATTTTTCTTAAAACAAGGCAGAAATATTTGGTTTTTATTTCTATGTGCTTGGAAATACCGTTCTGGTTTTGATTCATCAAATAACAGAGTAACTTCAGATTTCCTTGTATGCAGTCCTCCCCCTGCCAGCCGGGGAGTGGCAAAAACTGCTCCGGGACCTCTTCTCTGGGCAGGGCAAGGTTGAAACACTTGTGTGTTTCCCACCAGCACATCATCTTGCTGCTCCTAGGACCTGTCACTGGTTCTTCCCCTATGCCTCTGCTAGTAGGAGGTAGGGAGAGACAGGCTCCCCAGGATTTTTTTAGGGATTTTTTTGTTTGTTTTTTTGAAGGGTAGAAAGGAAGATTTTCCTCCATCTCCAAGAATGAAATCCACAAAGAGGGACCTTAACGTTTTTTCATAACTTGACTGCCCAGGCCTCACTTTTGGTAAGTCCTTTTACACTGATCCAGGAAAGTAAAGAGGCTTTAACACACAAAATAACTGGGCTATGTCTGTAGTCCATCCTGACAATGTCTCCACCCTTACAACCAGGGGTCTGATGTTTTCCTGCAAAGCTAAGTAAAATGGTTCTGATTCAAATTGGGAATCACATTTTTATTCAGATGGAGCTTATCTGAGGACACTAAATCTAAGCGGTGCTTCAGTTTTCTGTGTTTATTAGAAATAGTAGATTGAATATTTATTTCACTTCAAAGCAAAGCAGCTTGTCTGAGTTTGACACTGAAATGGGCTGCCAAAGTGTAGCTAACTGGCAGCAGCTGGCCTGTGCAGAGCAGGAGGGTTAGGAATGACGGTCAGTCCTCAACACCGACTAAGTGAACTGCAGGTCTGTGTGTTATCTGATGAGACTCTCTGAACAAATTGATTTCCCTAATGCAATAGATCCCAAAGCAGCTGCCTCAGGTGGTGAAATGAGTTCCATAACGATGAGTGGCTCCGTGGGTTGTGGATGATAAAGATATTGAATCAGCAGCTACACTGTGCGTTACATACTCATCTAGACCGTTAGGAGGGAAGCAAAACAGCCATTCTTGCTGTCTTTAAGTGGCATTGTGTGTGCAATGGTGTATTTGGCTTTCAGGACAAAGTAGGGAACAAATCCTGCTTATCATTCCAGGCATTCACGTAGTACCACATTAGTTTCCTCTGCTGGGAAAACTCCACTACTTCATGATGTCTTTGAAAGCTGGAGTGAGCTTGTAAACTTCTCCAGACCAGTTGCAACAGTTGCATGTTCACAAGTCCATGGGGCCTGATGGGATTCACCCCAGAGTACTGAAGGAGCTGGCGGATGTTACAGCAGGGCCCCTCTCGATCATCTACTAAAGGTCTTGGGAGTCTGCAGAGGTCCCTGCTGACTGGAAGCTGGCCAGTGTTCCAATCCACAAAAAGGGCGTGAGGGAAGAGCCTAGGGAACTACAGACCTGTTAGTCTAACCTCAGTTCCTGGAAAATTTTTGGAGAAGATTATACTGAGTACTGTTGGAAGGCATTTAAAGAATAACGTAATCATCGGGCACAGTCAGCATGGGTTCACAAAGGGAAAGTCTTGTTTAACTCATTTGACATCCTTCTGCGATAAGGTCACCCACCCAGTGGATGAAGGGAAGGCAGTGGGTGTAGTTTTTCTGGATTTTAGTAAGGCTTTTGATACTGTCCCTCACGGCATCCTTCTGGACAAGTTGTCCAACTGTGGGATGAGTGGGTTCACAGTGTGCTGGGTGATGAACTGGCTGAAGCGCAGAGCTCAAAGGGTTGTGGTGAATGGGGCTACATCCCGCTGGTGACTGGTCACCAGCGGTGTTCCTCAGGGATCAAACCTAGGGCCAGTTCTGTTCAATATATTTATCAATGAGCTGGATGCAGGATTTGAATGCGTGATTAGCAAGCTTGCTGCTGATACCAAACTGGGAGGTGCTGTTTCTTGAGGGACAAGATACCTTGCAAAGGGATCTAAATAGATTGGAGCACTGGGCAATGGTTAATGGGGTGAAATTTAACAATTCCAAATGCCGGATTCTGCACCTGGGGTGGAGTAACGCCAGGCATGAGTATCAACTGGGAGAGGAGGGCTGGAGAGCAGCCCCACAGAAAGGGACCCGGGGGTGCTGGCTGGCAGCAGGCTCAGTATGCGCCGGCTGTGTGTCCTGGCAGCCCAGAGGGCAACCCGCACCCTGGGGCGCGTCAAACACAGCGTTTTTGTGTTTCCCCAGGCAAAAAGAGGGGATTATCCCGCTGTATTC
>NW_010564071.1:0-5915 GCF_000687285.1 Phaethon lepturus
CAACCTAGTGTTTCTGTGATTCTGTGAAGAGAGAGGGAGCAGGGGTGCATCTGACTGCAAAAGACTCCATAACTTAGATAACCAAAGGCTTCCCTTTTTAGTAATTTGGCGTCTTTTCGCCCAGAACAAGAGATAAACAATTATCTCTTCAGTTCTATTCTTTAAGTTCTTTTTAAAGAAAAAATGTTAATCAAACTTTTCCACTATTGTTTTGTCATCATTTTCATCATCTTAACTTTGGGAAAGGAATTTAGCATTTTTTTTTCCTCACATTGAGAAAAAAACCCAACAAACTCCCCTTAAATAAATGAACATAAAAGAAAAACCAAAGCAGATTCTAAGAAAAAAATCAGTTTAGAGGTAAAAAGTTGTGAAGAGATGTTGACCTATGTGTTCTCAAATCACTATACGATTAGCTAATAAGGACTGGAATCTTTCTTGAACACATAAACATAAGCTTATTAATTCAATCAATAACGTCAGGGAAGAAGGGAGGTGGAAGGGAGCATTCTGACACTGAAAATTCCACATTTTAGTTATTACAACATGATTTTAGGATATCAGATGACCACACTGAAGTGTCAGATTTAGATGACATGGAGCAAGAGCTTTAACTTCCA
This sequence comes from Phaethon lepturus, assembly GCF_000687285.1. Taxonomy (NCBI): domain Eukaryota; kingdom Metazoa; phylum Chordata; class Aves; order Phaethontiformes; family Phaethontidae; genus Phaethon; species Phaethon lepturus. The sequence goes on from NW_010564071.1 coordinate 621, forward strand.
GGCAGATCTGGAAATACTAAACTCTCAGTTATTGGTAGCAGTGTCTTCTGGCTATTTTGAAAGGGCTCACATTCCAATAAAGACTAACGCTGAATTCCAAAACTTTGATATTCTTTACTAAACAGACTTCCTATTTCCAGTCAGCCTTTGTGTTGTGAAATTTCATAAAGCAAACAAGAGCACACCATTGGCAAACGTGTTTAAGCTGTGAAAAATATTCTTTCTGAGGATTTCAGCTAAAATCTGATCCCACTTTTGAGGAAAGTGAACAGCATCTGTGTTAGTCTGCATTCGTAAACTGGCTGTACTACCACGACATAGTACAGCCCAGGCAGTCAAACCCTGATGCTTTGAAGTCAAACTCATAGACTGCTGCACATCAAAATCATACCCTGATGATAAGTGCGTTTAATAAACAAGTACATTAATATAACACAGACTGTTTTGTCCAAATATTCAAATGTTGATTTTGCAGGAAGGAAGACCAGTAATATTGCTAAGTATTAAAGGAAAAGAAGTTATGGGCCTAGAAAATGAGAATGTACCATTCACCCTAGACTCAGTTTCTTGCCCAGTTAATTCAACTGAAGGAACTAATGTTAACTGGCAATTGTACTACAGTTATACTTTAAAATGCATACGTGAAATACACATTTACTCAAAATAGCCTTCCCTAGTTAACTCTAGAGAATCTAGCAAGGGAATTTACCTTTAAAAGTGATTTCTCAGTTACATATAGAAAATCTATAATTTTTGCATTTTTGTTTATAGACATACATGCACACAGACACACATATATGCTTTTCATAATACACAGAGGAGCTTTGGTGAAGGTACAGTTTAGGTGTAGCTATAAGGTTGATTTGATAATCCATGCTAGCCTGTGAGGCTGAATAAGTGATTGGGAACATAATACAGGTGTTACTTACTGGGCTATCAAGCTTAGCCTTTTTCTGTTTTAGGCAGCCATACAATGGAGCTACATTTAAATATATGAAACTCCATTTTATAATCGTTTAGATTTCTTGCCTTGCCTTGCTAATACAAGCCCACTTCAGAACCTTTCTCCTCTGATAGTCAAACCTCTTCTAATATCCAGCTTAACCTTCACTATGGACAGTTAGATTAAAGTGCACATGCTTAAATTTAACTAAAAAAAGCTTGAACTTTGCAGATACCAATGCAAATTCCTCAGGAAGTAGCTGGCTCCTGGGCTGGTAAGCACCCTCCCCACAGAGGTAAGGATTTGGCTGTGAGTTAATATACGTGACAAGGAGCAGGGTAAGTTACCTCCATATTGCTCTGCTTATAGAGCTATATGTCTTCAAGCTATCTGGTATATCTCTACACTTTCCCGAAGCCCTTTAGGCCTATTATAAAAGCACTGAATATTTTTCATAAAGCTGACGGTGTTAAGTATATCTTCTTCATAGACATCCATATTTTCTGTCTAAATAACATTTGCTCTGTCAAAAAAAAAAAGATAACCAACACCCAAATCCTTAAAAGAGAGAAAATGAAAGAAATGTGGTAAAAGATACGCAAAAATAACAGTGAAAAATATTTAAATTTATCATTGAATCAGTTCAGGCAATATGTGCCTGCTGGAGTTTGAAACATGAAATTCAAAAATGTATCTATGTAATTGTAACAAAACAAAGCAATATAACAAGTTTTCTATTTATTTTCATGATGCAAACCCACCAGCAGAAACAGAAAATTGGATAAAAACCAAGGAAATCTCTACATATGTTACTGTATTTCTTGCAACTTGGAATTTGTATTGCATTGATGGACCAGTTAATGGATTCTGTAATATTGTTTTAGATTCAGAATTGTCTGTATTTGGTTTTTAATGATTAAATTATGAATAATTCATAAAACATGAAAATTAATCAACTAACTCTGATTTTAAAGACCCTGTTGAGGGAAAACAAATTCTTCACATGGCTGAGTTCTGTTAAGTCTCTGACTTTTTATGTATAACCTGGTCCTAGAATTTTATGTATAATACAAGATAAACAAGGTCTTCTTTAAGAAGAAATGTTCCCTTGACTGGGCAGAGTATAAATATATGTTGAATTATATATGAATACTAAATAAGCTTATGAGGAAAAAAACACTTTTTTACCAATTTGAGTGACAATAAATTCTAAATGGTATCAACTGATAACTGCTAGAAAGAGAACATTAAAAAGGAAAGTGATGTTATTCATGTAATTCATATAAAGTTATCTTACAGTGTTAGTTACATATTTTTTCAATGGTTATGGCCTAAAATCAAAGATTTACCTATCTGTTCTTAATGCTTCACATTTTTTTTCATTTAAAAAATATAATTGGGGGACTAACATTTATTGCAACAGGGACATCAGATCTGCATTCACTGGGAATATTTCTTAGATTTGATGTACAGACTAATGTTATAATCTACACCCTACCTTCGTACTGTCTCATTTGGATATAAATTCACAGAAGCATTAAATATGTATCATAGGCCTGACATACACTTAAAAGCAAATTTATATATGAGTTAAGAAGAAAAAGGATAGATTTTTAGGTTTTATTATCAGTTTTATCCCTACCCATACTTCCTTGTTTGCAGTCTTCTCAGATCTCTCTAATGAATACATAATACAGCCAGGTCACTAAAAATTCATCTCTCAGACCACCTACTGATTTGGCTGGATAAGGGATCAGGAGCAGTGTTCTCCTCTATCCTTCCAGTTGCAGGGGAATGATGAGGAAAGAAACAGAAAGAGCCAGCAGATCAATACCTGGCCCCAAGCCTGGTGTCACTGGTAGAATTCTGGGGTTTTTGTTCTTGGGTCAGTTTACATGACACCAGGACTGCTGGCAACATATGGGGTCCACCTGTCTCAAAGGGGGAAAAAGATCTTTGCACAGGAGTTAGCAGAGTTCATTGATAGAGCTTTAAACTAGACTTGAAGGGGCAAAAGGAGAAAACCAGGCTCACTAGAGATAAGCCTGGGGGTAGCATGTCAAAGTTTGAGGGATGATGTACTAGTGAGGTCTAGTGGACCAGTGGAGGTAGGGGATGGAGATCCATGTGGCAGCAAAGACACAAGGGATATTAATGTGTTAGAGGTGATGTAACTGTCTGAGAATGGTCATGTAAGAATTAGGGCTTCTGCACCCAAAAATGTTAACAGATCAATAGCCCAAATGAAGTGCATCTACACCAATGCACACAACATGGGCAACAAACAGGAGGAGCTGGAAGCCACTATGCAGCAGGAAAACTATGCAATAGTTGCCATAATGGAAACATGGTGGGGTGACTTGTACAATTGGAGTGCTGCAACAGATGGCTATAAATTCTTCAGAAGGGATAGGTAAGAAAGGAGAGGTGGTGGGGTAGCCCTGTATGTTAGGGAGTGTTTTGATTGTCTAGAGTTTAATGATGGTGATGATAGGGTTGAGTGTTTATGGGTAAGAATCAGGGGGAAGGCCAACAAGGCACATATCATGATGGGAGTCTGTTATAGACCACCCAGCCAGGATGAAAGGCAGAAAAAATACTCTATAAGCAGCTGGGAGAAGTCTCCCAGTCACTAGCCTTTGCTCTTGTGGGGGACTTCAACTTGCCAAATGTCTGCTGAAAATACAATACAGTGGAGAAGAAACAGTCTAGGATATTCCTGGAGTGTGCGAAAGATAACTTCCTGACACAGCTGGTAAGCAAGCAAACTAAGGAAGGCGCCCCACTGGAACTGTTCTTTGTGAACAGAGAAGGACTTGTGGGTGTTGTGACAGTTGGAGGCCATCTTGGGCATAGCAATGACAAAATAATAAAGTTTTTGATTCTTGGAGAAGTAAGGAGGAGGGTCAGCAAAACCACTACCATGGACTTCCGGAGGGCAGACTTCGGTCTATTCAGGTCACTGGTTGAGAAAGTCCCTTGGAAAACAGTCTGAAAGGGCAAAGGGGTCCAGGAAGGACGGATGTTCTTCAAGAAGGAAATCTTAAAGGCATAGGAGCAGATAGTTCCCATGTGCCCTAAGATGAGCTGGCAGGGAAGACTACGGGCCTGCCTGAACAGAGAGCTTTGGTTGGAACTCGGGAAAAAAAGTAGAGTTTATGACCTTTGGAATAAGGGGCAGGCAACTCAGGAGGACCACAGGATGTTGTGAGGTTATGCAGAGAGAAAATTAGAAGTGCCAAAACCCAACTACAACTTAATCTGGCTACTGCCATAAAACACAGTCAGTTTCTATAAATATATTAGCAACAAAAGGCCAGATAAGAAGAATCTCCATCCTTTGTTGGATGCTGGGGGAAACAGTGACAAAGGATGATGAAAAAGGCTGAGGTACTTAATTCCTTCTTTGCCTCAGTCTTTAATAATAATACCAGTTCTTCTCTGGGTAGCCAGCCCTCACAGCTGGAAGACAGGGATGGGAAGCAGAATGAAGCCCCCATAATGCAAGGGGAAATGGTTCGCAAACTGCTACACAACTTAGTCATACACAAGTCTATGGGGCCAGATGGGACCCACCTAAAGGTGCTGAGGGAGCTGACAGAAGTCCTCAAGAAGCCATCATTTATCAGCAGCAGTCCTGGATAACTGGGGCAGTCCCAGTTGACTGGAGGTTAGAAAATGTGATGCCCATCTACAAAAAGACCCAGAAGAAGGATCCAGTGAACTGCAGGACTGCCAGTCTAATGTCAGTGCCATGGAAGGTTCTGGAGCAGATCATCCTGAGTGTTATCATGTGGCATATACAAGACAACCAGGTGATCAGGCCCAGCCAGCATGGGTTTTTGAAAGGCAGGTCCTGCTTGACCAACCTGATCTCCTTCTAGGACCAGGTGACCCGCTTAGTGGATAAAGGAAAGGCTGTGGATGTAGTCTGCCTAGACCTTAGTAAAGCCTTTGACACTGTTTCCCACAGCATTCTCCTGGAGAAACTGGATACTCACGGCTTGGATGGGCATACTCTTAGCTGGGTAAAGAACTGGCTGGATGGCCAAGCTCAGAGAGTTGTGGTGAATTGAGTTAACTCCAGTTGGTGGCCAGACACAAGTGGTGTTCCCCAGGGCTCAGTACTGGGGTTAGTTCTGTTTAATATCTTTATCAACAATCTGGATGAGGGGGTTGAGTGTTCCCTCAGTAAGTTTGCAGAGCTCGGAGTGTTGATCTGCTGGAGGGTAGGAGGGCTCTGCAGAGGGATCTGGACAGGCTGGATCGATGGGCCAAGGCCAGTTGTATGAGGCTCAGCAAGGCTAAGGTGCCAGTTCCTTACTTGGGTCACAACAACCCCATGCAATGCT
>NW_010564072.1:0-2028 GCF_000687285.1 Phaethon lepturus
CGGCCGCGGCCGAAGGAAACTCCCCAAACCGAAATAAAGCCGCCGCTCCGACGGCAGGAAAAATAATTGGCAGAAATCGGTCTAGAAACGAGTGACTCCCTATAGGGAGTGTGGGGTTTTGGTTTTGGGTTTTTTTTTGTGGTTTTTTGGGTTTTTTAAAAATATTTCAGCTCAATATTTGGGGTGAACCAAGAGATCGCTGCGGGGTAACCGGGCTGAGAGCCTGCGGCGCTTACCCAGCGCCGAATATTCTCGCCCCAGGGTTAAAGTACATCGGATTTCCCGCAGCTCCAGGGAAGGAGTCGCTGTCCGGCACTCGCTCCGAGACAAGCGGCCGGGCGAGGCTGGTCTACGCTCGGCCATTTCGTAAGACCCAAAAAGAACAACTTAAATCAGAGTTAAACCATCACCGGGATATTTACGGGCAAGAGGCTTCGATGGCGCCAGCTTGACCCAAACCGTTAAGCGTGGTCCTAACGACCCTGCGCAGCCGCCGCCTCCAGAAAAGGCCTTAATTTGTGGGTTTTTAGACATACATTAAGCGGGTAAAACTGGTAGGTTAGAACCAAGCCTTAGCGTATTTGCGAGAATAAGGCTTCAGGTGATTCTCCAGTGTTAAGTACACTTTCACCTCCTCTGCCCGGTTCCCTCGTCCCTTCTCCCGGGAAGGGCAGCGGGCAGGATCAGCACGGGAAGGGATTGCATAGTTTGATGCCTTCTGAAAAACAAAACAAAAAACGATGAGGGGATGTTGTAAAGCTTCGAATTACCGGTATAATTCATGGTTTATTTTCACGTGGTAAAACGCTGAACCTGGCTCTATACAGGATCGAGTCCGGTTTGGGAGCTGGAGTTACAAAAAAAAAAAAAAAGAAAATCTGTGCAAACATTGCAGTGCTAACGTTAAACCCACCCCGCGAGACGTGAACGGGAGCGTACGGTTCATCCTGCGCCGCAGGGGCTGGGAGGGGGAGAAGGGAACGTAGTGGACCACATCGAGCGCGTGAGTTAGTCACGGGTTCGTTTTTTCTTTACGTTTCGCTCTTTAGCCCTATTATCAAAAAATATCTTTTTAATATTCCTCAGCCTAAGGTCAGTTAAGTGGCTCAGCAAAATGGAGCCGAGTTAATCCGATTCGGCAGAACAGAGGTAGTACGGAAGTCGCTTGCTCAAGTAGAAAGAGTTATCGCGGGCGTTGCGCGTCCACGAGTGGCTGCGGGCGCCCGGCAGCCCGCTGCGGATTTACCTCCCGGTGCCGCGGGATGCTCTTTGGCCTCTCTGCTTCCCCGCGCCGACGGTTACTGCTGGCTGGGGACACTGACCTTGTTTCTTGTCTCAATTCTTACTAAGTCGGGTCGACCGTACCGCAAACGGAACGGTTTTGCACAGTACTTCTGCAGGAAAAAAACAACTCAAAGCCACTCGAGCACTGTGGCCACCCCCTCCCACCCCAAGAAAAAGTTTAAAAATAACATTTTAAAAACAGAGTCAAGCCCGTCAGAAGGGCAGAGCCCCGAGCCCGCTGCTCAGAGACATCCGATGGGGCTGGGTTCGGATGAGTTCAACCGCCCCTGTAACATCCAATTCCAACTAAGTTTCGCTCAGTACCAGCAAAAAGAAATATAAAATCAAAACAGTGTTTAAAAAAAAATTAAAAAAAAATCGTATCTCTCAATTAAAAGGTCTGTGATGATCAAACTGAAATCGCTGGGGCGTTTTCGCTCGATTCCGGGCAGTTAGTGACGTCGGAGTCCAGCTGGAAGGACCCAGCGGGACGCTGCTCCCCGTTCGCCTTCTCCGAAAGCTTTGGTCTGGTTTATCGGATCGTTTTGAAGAACTCCCCCCCTGCTTCCACCCTGGGCTCCGACCTGAGCTCGTCCTCCCAATCCCGGGCACCCCTCGCCAGAAGCAGCCTCTGGGAAAGCATCCTCCTCCCTCCCGCATCAGCTCCATCATCACACCCGCCAAATCCCGTTCCTCAGCCCATCCAGCCCCATACCCGCTCCATGGACAGGGAGGGGAGCGGGG
>NW_010564072.1:2101-7216 GCF_000687285.1 Phaethon lepturus
TGGGCTTAAAAGCCCCCGAATATATATATATATTATTGCATTCCCCATCTTTCATGGGTCCCAAGATCAGCGCCGGGGCGGAGCGCTCAGAACCTGTGCACTAGAGCCTCCCGCTCCTTGCGTTTCAGCTCTTCTTTGTAACAGCAGGAGCAGAAATTCCCGGTTTCTGGATGTCCGTAAAAACTGCAGTTCGGCTGCTTGCATTTGGTCTGCTGGACGTTATAAAGAACTCGGCTTCTGGTTTTGTCCGCCGGCGTTCCCTTCTGCGAGCTGTCCTGCTCGAGGTATTCCCTGTAGCCGTTGCTGTGCGGGGGGAGGCAGGCCGAGCCGTCGCACTCCGACGGGTAGGCGGGATGGACGTCCGTGTCCGTGGGGGAGAACCTCCCCAGGCGGGAAGGGCTGGTTTGGTAAGGATTCGGCCGCGCCTGGGTGCAGTGCCTGGGTAAGGTGGCGTAGGGAGGGAGGCTGCCGCAGGACCCGCCGGCAGGGGGGGGGGCCCCCCGCCGGACCCGCCGGCTACCTGCCGCCTGCCGTCTTGATAGCCGGGGGGATGCGACCCCTCCATGCTGCTGGCCACGGAGGGTCTGGGAAAGGTGAAAACGCCCGAGTAGCCTGAGGGAAAAGCTGCTATTTTAGCGCCTACGGCCAGATCCGGGGTCTGGATGGCGTACGCGGGGGGAGGCTGCGGGTAAGCGGGGTTGAGCATCATTTCCTCGCCCTTGTGGACGTTCGCCTCCGGCTCCGGCTTCTTGGCCGGGGCAGCGCTCCCCAGCGCCTTCTTCTCCGCCTCCTTTTGTTTCTGCTCAGCCATAAAGCGCTCCTCGGCGTCCAGAAGGTACCGCTGGATCATCTCCTCCTGGTACTGGTGCCGGTTGCTGGTCTTAAGGTGGCCGGCGAAGATGAACTTGCGCTCTCCCTGCATGGCCGCCCGCAGGATGCTCAGGCTCAGCCTGACGTCGTTGCTGTATTTGTAGGGGTCCGCCGGCTTCTCGGGGGCTGCTTTACCCGGGCAGGTTTTCTCCACGGGAGCTGACAAGTCTCCTTGGGAAGGCTCCTCTTTGCTGCCTTTCCTTGACTTCAAGGAGCCTTTCTTCTTCTTCTCCAAGGTATCCCCCTGCCCGTTGCTCACACCCCCCTTGATGCTTTTGCTGTGCATCAAGCCACCCATGTTCTTTTTTAGCTTACTTCCCAAAGTCTTGCCGAAGCTGCCCAGCTTATTGGCAACCGAGTCTGCCCGCTTTTTCTCTTTTTCCTTATCCTTTTCTCGGTCTTTCTTTGGTCTCTCTTTGTCCTTGCAAGCCCTGCCGCCACCATTGCTTGCTGAACTGCTGCAGACCGACTCCTTGTCCGACTCTCCCGACTCCGCAGCCGAACGAGCATCGTCGCCCGCGGAGGCTGTAGGAGATTCTGGCTGGGCCAAAGGCGCCTAGGGAGAAGGAAAACACACGGATCAAAGTCCAGCAAGCTCCTCAGAGGAGAGTTTTCAGGCTGAAGGTGAAGCAGAGTAGGCGGCACTTGCTTGGAGAACGGCAGGGACAACGTTCAAACACGCCCCCGGCAGCGTCCTGCACGCCCAGAAATGCCTTAACCAGCTAGCGGTTTCAGGGGAAAGCTAGAGAAGAAGAAGGGGGCCAACAAATTCCCGCTCTGGTCACCCACAAGCGTGGCAGGCACGGCTGGCACCCGTTTCCTTCGCCTCAACGGTTGGTACGTCAATAAGGCCGAGACGGGGACGGGTTACGGTATTTCTACACAACCAAAAAATGTCACCATTCAAGCTTTGCTACAGAGATGACACCTCGACAGTTTCAGACGGACCAAAACAGCTCACATTTAAGTTTGGGGAGTTTCCTCTTAAAGGGGGAGTGGGTGGGAAAAAATCCCAACAAACGCTTCATGCTGTCGAGGCAGATACCACCATCGTGGTGGTGCGCCGCCGGGAGATTTGGGAAGCGGACGGGAGTTTTCCTGCCAACAAAAGGTCCCAGGAAAACTCTAGTCAAACCACGGGTCTCAGGGCAGCTCCTGGCAGCCGTAAACCAACGGTTCTGTTTGTCTTGGAGCAAGCAGCATCATCTTCACTGCCAGCCACCTACAGCAGAGGCTGCCCTGCGGGACGTGCAAGGGCTGTGCTGAACGTTTGCGCGAAGAGCAAAAACAGGCACGAAAAGCTCTAGGGAAAAAAAAAACGTACGCGCAAAAACCCCAAGTCGTTTATCTGCTCAGAGGGGTCCTAGCTGCAATTTCTGGAGGCACAGACAACCTCACGTGAAGGAGAGCAAGCCAGCTGACGACTTCGCGTCTGCTGCTCTGCAGAAAGGAGGTTTAAATAATTAAAGAGTAAAGAAAACGCTCCTTGTCTCTTTACCTGCATGTCACAAGGCAACGTGATCCATTTAACATTCATGTAGCTGTGCAGCAAGTGCAGCTTCGCTTCCAGTGATAACGTCACGCTAGAATTTAAAACAAGGATTAAAAAAAATAAAAAGGTAGAGTCAAGTTTCATTTTAGTAACTGAGGTTCTCTCCTCCATATTTACAGTTATTTGCCTGTCGTCTTTATATTATTAAAATGCATTTTTTAACACAACGGGTAAAAGCGCATCGAGATGGCAGCGATACAAAAGGTGACATTTCTGTAGCCTTCCAAACTTTTCAATTAAACCCCAAATGAATAAGGAAGAATGTTGCTGAATGTCAAAACCAAGCCCGCTATGAATTAAAATTAACTCGCCAAATAATCTTACTCGTACGCGAGACAAACAACAAAAAAGCAGATGTCACAGATCTAAATAGAGCTAGTTTCAAAATGATTCTCCTCTGCACAAGAGCTTCAGAAAAGAGTAAAGATGTTTTCTCAAAAATTTCCACTTGACAAAAAAAAGAATAATTCTTTCCAAAACACAGGGACAGAGCCTCTTCTACCGGCTCCAAACCCTTCAAAATGAGATACTGTTATCGGTAAAACCTGCGCTGAATTTTAATACTTTATCTTGGAGGTTTCTAGGTTTCCTAACCCAAAGTCAGATGATGGCCAAGTCATGCTTCCAGCACCTCTGACCACTACACCCACTGCTGCTGACTTCTGGCTCAGTAACAGGAAACTCGCTGCTACCAAACCATGCCACGGCTTGCCCGTGGTCTGAGTCAAAAATAGAAAGGGTGTCTGACTGCAAGCCACCCTCCCAGCTCCGGGGGACCACGATCAGCGAGGCCTTCCAGCAGGGACAGAGGAATGGAAAAATCCACCTTTTTCTGGTGTGTGACTACGACAGCCGGTCCTCCGTCGCTTCTCGTTTGAGCTACGCCTAGCCTGAAGCTCTAGGATTTGGAGCAACCACTTCATTACCTCCTGAAGCTCACGAGAGGTCACAGCCCTACCCAAATGCACCGAAATCAGGGCATCAGAAGAGAACGAAGCGAGAGAAAGAGCTGTTCCATCTCCACCAAATAGGTTCGTACCCACTTTCAAACCGGACACAAGAAATCCCCAGCTGGGGACAGAGCGACGAACCCTGCAGCTGCGACCGCGCCGGTTTGCCGTTTAACCAACCTGGCCAGCTTGACGTTGTCACCGTCGTCTTTCCCCCACTGCCATTCCTTCCCGGGATCCACGGCAAAGTGGACGGGGAGCAGCTTGTGCTCGGAGTCCGTCAGGGGGATCACAGCTGCGCGAGGGACGGAAAGGCCACTTTTAATGCCCGAAAAGACAAAATCTGGCATGTTGGCAGTAGCGGCAGCCAATGGTTTGGGTTGGAAGGGACCTTTCAGGGTCATCTAGTCCCACCCCCTGCCATGAGCAGGGACATATTCAGCTCAGTCAGGGTGCTCAGAGCCCCGTCCAGCCTGACCTGGGGTCTTTCCAGGGATGGGGCGTCTCCCACCTCTCTGGGCAGCCTGGGCCAGGGTTTCACCACCCTCACTGTGAAAAATTTCTTCCTTAGATGTAGTCTCAATCTCCCCTTTTTTAGTTTAAAACTGTTACCCCTCGTCCTATCGCTACAGGCCCTGCTAACAAGCCTGTCCCCATCTTTCCTACAGGCTCCCTTTAAGTCCTGCCCGGCTGCAGGAAGGTCTCCCCGGAGCCTTCTCTGCTCCAGGCTGAACCCCCCCAGCTCTCCCAGCCTGTCCTCCCAGCAGAGCTGTTCCAGCCCTCGGAGCATTGCTGGGGCCTCCTCTGGCCCCGCTCCAGCAGGTCCGTGTCTCTCCTGTGCCGAGGGCTCTGGAGCTGGACGCAGCCCTGCAGGGGGGTCTCCCCAGAGGGGGGCAGAGGGGCAGAATCCCCCCCCTCGCCCCGCTGGCCACGCGGCTTTTCATACGGCCCAGGATACGGTTGGTTTTCTGGGCTGCCAGCGCACGTTGCCGGCTCACGTCCCGCTTTTCATCCACCAGGACCCCCAGGTCCTCCTCCGCAGGGCTGCTCTCAATGCTGTCGATATAAATCTTGTTTATCGCCTACCTTGATCTTTTGCGGGTTCCTTCTGCTCCATGGATACTAGGGCAGAAAAATGGGCTTGGTCGTACGCCAGTACCAACGGAGAACGATGGCATTTGCTGGCCGGGACTTCCAGAGGAAGATAGATCCCTCCAAAGGGAATAGGGGCAAAGGCTGGAAAGAAATCAGGGCGGTTACTTTGCGTAACAGGTTAAAGAGTTAAGAGTTGTTTATACTGAAACTGCTCCAGAACAAGCTGTTTGCTTCATTCAAGGTTTCACCTGCAATTATCCGTCAGCTCGAGAGACACTAAAAAAAACCCGCACAACCCAAAATAGACATCTATTTTACATCGGGAGGAACAGAGTTGCAAAATGAACCTGTATTTTCTATATAAAAAGCGCCCTTCTTCACTCCTCCGCAAGACACCTTAGAATTTGCACATAGAGCGATGGCTTCGATTGATGAATCTTTTCTGACAGGAAGTTAAGTCTGCTGGTGGAAAATACTACAAAGCAGGGAACGGAATCTCCCATCTCTACACGCACGTGTGGGGGCAAAAGCAGCAGAAAAATAAAACCATCACACAAATGCTCTTAGAAATAGCAAAAGATCAGACTGCGGCGCTGAGCTGTGCGTCTTGTAGCCTCCGCGGGAATCGCCCATGGCTCCCTGCAGCGG
>NW_010564072.1:7237-7488 GCF_000687285.1 Phaethon lepturus
CACGCGCCGTGCTCCGCTCTCCGATTCAAGATCTGGCTTCATCGAGCAAAAAGACCCCGCGAAAACACGCGGGAGAGAGCAAACATGCAGTCTGAGCACGCACGGTTCACAAAGGCTTTTAAAAGAGAGCGCAATTCTTACCTTCTCCCCCCGAGTCCCGCAGCATCGTGTCCGCCACCACCACTATGGGTCTCTTCAGCACGTGGGCAAGGACAAAAACGTGGAACTCCTCCAGGCTCTCGTACACCGGC
>NW_010564072.1:7503-10178 GCF_000687285.1 Phaethon lepturus
CTCTTCCGAGCTTTCGACGCTTCGGGAAACGAGAAAGAAATCAATTTATGTATTTAATCAGTGCTTTTAACAGCAGGAAGGGGTCTTTATAGGCAGCCACGTAGAGGTGGATCACATTAAGAGCATTACGTTTGATCTCAGCTCCCATTTGAGATTTTAGATGTAGATCCAACAAACTGCCCTAACTTCCCATCCAGGAAATACCACACTGCTGCTGGGCACTTTCTGGGAGCCTCAAAAGCGGCGTTTGTTTGGGATGGCCGCGGCGATAAAGTGTCCTTGAGCTACAGAGCGAGCGCTGCAGAAATCCTCAACTTTTCTTTAACGCTCTCATTTCGGAGCCATTAACACGACGAATGTGAGAAAAGATTCGTTTTCTGCTCAATGCGTGCTCAGAAAAAGGGGTCGGGTAGCATTTAAATCGTTTCCTGTGACGCTTTATGGGCCTCACGTTGTTCCTCGTGATCCTTCATCCTTCCCCTTAAAAGCCTACGAGCTGGACCAAAGCAGCAATCCCCAGCCCTGTCCCTTGACCTGCCCTTCAGGATCGTCCCGAGGTGCACACCGAAGGAAGATACTCGCTGTGTTTTACACCTCGACTTAGCATTTTGTAATTCGGTCCCTTCCACGTACCCTCCGCAGCCGGCCCCGTTGGTGCCGTAGTGCACGCGAGGCTCGCTGGACGCCAGCTTGATCAGCTCGTTCCACTCCTTCTGCCACTCTTCTTCGGTGTAAACCAGACCAGACTGGAAAAATGGCAAATAAAAATCAAAATCTTCAAAATAAGTATTTTCCAATCTCTGCGGCATAGTTCTATACACGCAGCCACAACTCTTCTCTATGGATTTATGCAAAAATAATCAATATATTATGCAAAAAAGCATGCATTTCCAAATCTGTGTTCTCAGGCCAGCAGGGGAGATAATCTGCCTGAAACAAAAGTTTGCCTTTTTGCGGGCTGGAAGTAAACGCTTCGACCCACAGAACGAGAGCAAACCTTTACTCTTACGCTAAATCCTCCCAGTATTAAAGATGGCATAATTTACTGACAAGAGACAGTGGGATAGATAATTGCACTAGGTAACAGGCAGAATTTATTTTCCTTACAAAAAACCTAACAGAAGACACCACAGCACCCATAAATAGTCAATTCAAGGGTTGCTTTGGTATTTCAACACACGGCAAACCTACGTTTTACCCCACGTTTCCTCACAGTCCGATTGCAAAACGTCCATTCTGCAATCGCTCCGGAACGGGAGCTCCAGCACCCAAACACAAGATCCTAAGTCCTCCAAGAAAACCTTCAAGCCGTGCACCAGAAGTCACTGGTGGCATGTTCAGCTCTCCACTTTGTTCTGTAAGGTATTAATTAAGTTTCTCCGCTCCTGGTTAACTCGTCAACACCAGTTCTTTCATCGCTGATCTAAAGCTTGCGAAGCAAAGCACGGGAGGGGAATATTGCACCCAGGGCGGGTTGTGAAATTCGGAGCAACATCCATCACCCTGGGCTGCTTCTTTCAGAGCTTATTTGGAAAGGAGGAGCTCATAATCCTCCACTTCCAGCCAACTGCTGAAGCGGTACCCGCAGCTCCTGGACCATTGCACCACTTACATCCCACATCTACCGCCAGGATCCTTCGGCTTGCGCCGAGGGCTACGAGCAGGGCATGACGCTACCACATCCCATAACCCTGAGTATTTTCAAGTCTTTTTGAGAGCTGCAAGTCACAGTAATTTGCTGGCAGCCAATTCTGGAGCGTGCGGTTTAAAGAGACGCATAAAAGCATGCTTTTAATAGCAGTAAAACCTCCGATTATTTATTAACTACTCCGCTTCAAACAGGGAAACGCGTATTTTTTCAAACTGTCAAGATACAGATCTTTGTGCCCTTCCAAAAATAACGAGGAAGCTGGAGAGTAAGCAACATCCTCAGTGTCAGGTGGAAACAAAAGTTTACTCCGTTCACAAAAACATCTCGACGCGGAGGGGCCGCCTCTCACCCCGTGAGGACATCTGGTAACTTTCCACCTTGACAAAGCCATGTCCTTGCTTTCGGGGAGGGCCCCGTGTCACGGCTTTGAGAAGCCTTTAACGCGGCAAGTTCATGAATTTCCTTTTTTGGTGGAAGAGATTGCTCCACGCTTCGACCGAGGAGCATCTCCCTGATCTTTATCGCTGCAGAGACCTAAGCCACAGCGTTGTTTCTGTCTTAAAAGCCCAGCACGGCCATCACATCCTGCTGGATCTTAAATGCTCGAAGGTGACATCGGTTTTCCACCAATATCGGGCATAACACAGTCCTGATAAAGAACCATCATCCTCCCTTGCAATAACGAGAATTTTGCCATCGCTTAGATCGAAGGATACGCCTCATCGCGGCACAGCAAAGCGCCGCAAGCCAGGGAGTTGCCCAAAACTCACAACAGACTTGATCACGGTAGGAAGGGCCTCCCAGAGCCATGGGATATTTTATCAAGACCTTCCCCTCCGCAAAGAGGATGGCGTTCGGGCTGGTTCCTACCTCCTTGTTCTGCTGCGTTTGCTGCCAACGCCACCTCCGCTTCAGGGCTTCCCTTTCCACGCCTTTATCCATCAAGGTATAAAGGGATTTGCGAAGCATGAGATCTCTATCGTGGAAACCCCACATACCTGCATGGGGGGAAAAAAGGGAAAGA
>NW_010564072.1:10209-22458 GCF_000687285.1 Phaethon lepturus
GCTCCGTCGACCTGCTGAGGTCCTCCAACCTGCCACGAGCCAGGGGAAGCGGGTGAACCGGGAAACAGAGGCAGAGAAATGCAAGTTTCTCAATCTAAACAAACAAAATCCGGGTTCAAAGCCTGCATTTTCCACCTGCAGCGAGTTTTCATGCAGCTAAATGGAAATGCTGCCGCCTCCGCTTTCAACTCTAAAGCATCTCACAGATGCAGCAAAATACTTGTTCACAAAAATCACACGTTCCTTTACATCAACATCCGATGGGAAAACGAGACCGGGTTAAACAAGACTGTGGTTTCACTGTGTCTGAAATACAAACACGAAGGAAAGGCACAACCCTGCTGATTTAAAGCGTCTGGAAACCTTGGAAAATTTACTACTTGACAAGATGAAGTCAAACCCGGACTCCTGAAACTTCAACGCACAAGAGGAGGGAAGGGGTGGCTCTGTTGTTTCATATTTCCTTCAGAAATAGAGGGAAACTCGCCAAGCGGACGGGGTCTGAAGCGAAGCGCTTTGTTATTTCGCCTGCCGTGGATTAAAGCCAAGCTCTTACCCAGGGAGGCGGCGTGGAGGAGGCAGTTCCCGTCACCGGTGGTGGCCAGGGGAAGCAGCCTTTGGCAGCTGGGATCCACGTTCGCCCACCAGTTCAGCCGACCTGTGGGAATGAATATTTCAGAGCGGGAAAACGGGGCCCAGTTACACCGCGTGGGACCAGCGTCTGCGCTCATCCCCTCGAAAAAACGCCGTCGGGGATGGAAACCCCGAAATTTGCAGGGGGAACAGCCAAAGAGATGAGCAGTTACAGACCCAGCCCGCGGCTGGAAGAAGGAAGGGGTCAAGACGGTAATAAAGCAACAAAAAAGGGAGACCGGAGCTGCAAAACTTCGTGGGGAACGGCCAGGCTGAACTTAAAGTCACACAAATGAGAATTAATTAGAAATAGAAGCCAGCCCAGCCAGCACTTTAACCCAGACCAGTGCTCTCCTCCTATCCGTTTCTCCCCGCCCCACTACTTATTTCAAAACCCCCAAAACCATCAGGCTGAAAACCCCTCCCTAAGCGCCTGTGGCAAATGGCGCCCAACAACTCTTCCAGTCAATAACTGCTTTTTCCTTTCCTCTTGTACCCAAATCACTCCTATTTAAACCATCTCACGTCGGTTATTTTTCCCCTGCTCCGCTGGTTTTGGTACAACGCTCAGGAACTTTTACTGATCCCAGCAGCTTTGCCAATGCAAACCGACAGTGCTTCACGCCATTTAAAAATAGCAGCTTTTTGGTAATATAAGGCACTTGTAGTAAGTCAAGTCAAGAGCATCTAAAAATAGAAGCTGGGAAAAAAATTAAGGTACAGGCTGCAGTCGAGCACAGCGCGGCTGGAGGTTAAGCATTCGTCAAGGATACGAAGTTGGGCTGAATTAGGACTTTGAACTTACGACCCAGCCTGCTACGCCCTCAAAACCAGGCGTTGCCTCCCTCGGCTGCGACTTTTTCCGGCAGCTTTCCTGCAGCGGATCCCATGCAACAGGCGGGTTTTTGGCTGGCAGACGCTGTTCAGGCTTCCAACAGGTTGCATTTAAATTGCTCGTGGAGAAAACCGACCCTTTCCTGGCGTTTCTAACGAACCTCTCCCTGCTCCCAAGCACGGTCCCTGCCAGGGACCCCGGCTCTCAAACACAGGATTTCTTGAAATTGTTTGCACAACCTCAGCAACAGCAGCTGTACGAGAGCTAAATACAGAAAACTTGTTTTTAAACACCGATAAACACAGGAAAACAAAAAGGCAGAGCTAACTGCAACGCCAGGCTGGTAATTTCTTTTCTCGGCGTCGGGAAAGGAACCCGTTGGAGCTGAAAAGTGTTTGAGTACACAGCCTCGGGACAATAGCTCCGCTCGGAAAAGCCGGCTATTTTCCCTCAATATAGCTCCTGGCACGGCAAAGTCGCAAGCCTGCGCCAAGTGGCATGGGGCCAGAGGAGCAAACCAAGCAGCAAAACAGCATCTCGCAAAAGCCAACCAAAATGTAACGCTACTGTGGGCAGTGCTGAGTTGCCTTATTTTTTAATTTTTTAATTTTTTAATTTTTTTAAAAATCCATTTCATGTTGCTCCTGGAGAATTTGCTGCTCTTTTTGACGGCCGGGGCAGCTCAGGGGCGTTCGCATCTCTGGTCGGCACTTCGGAGGTTGTGCAACCTCTCGTCGAGGCGAGTCGGGTCCGATTCGGAGGGGACACACCTTCAGGAGGCATTTCTATTTGCAGCGTGCGGTCACGCCGTGCCGCGCACATCCCTGGCAAGGCAGGCCGAGCAATTTGTACAGATTTCCAGTTACGCAAGAGAAGTCATCTCAAAAGAAACTGCATTCCCCAAACCCTGCTCCGAATGTTTTTGCTCCTATCAAGGCGGCGGAAAGGCCAAGAGGTCCCCTGGAAGTATTTTAAACAACATATTTCTCCGCACGTGGTTATTAGGAGCAAACCCTGAAAGCTCCGGGAGAAAAATAACTGGATTCACGAGCACGAGGGATCCTCCCACAATCATCGCCTGAGCGGCGAGGTCGGCGACAGCTCTTCTGAAGAAGTCCACCGGCACCAGGAGGCTTCCTCTGCATCCAGCACCGTGACCTTTACGGGGACCGGGTTCACCCCGCAGCCGGTTTTGCTACAGACCGTCTGTTCGCCCCAGCAAAGATCAGGAACCCGCGCGCAAAGGCGTACGTTTGGTAAAATACCGGCGTTTCTTCTAACAGGAATCACCTAAAACAGGTCACGGCGACAGGAAGGAATGAAGACGGGGCTCCTCCCAGCCCTAAGAAGATGAGGATTGACTCACTGAGAAGCCAAACGGCTCCCCTAAGGCTACCGGGGAACCCAGCGCTGTAATTAAAGGCCGTCCTCCCTGCGTGACGAAGGTAGCGTTCCCAGGGGCCCCTCGGCCTCGTGCTCCTCGGGCTGATGCGACAGATCCAACGCGAACAGCCGCCAAAATCTGTGCGGCGACTACAGACCGCCGGGGTTTTTCCCCCCGCCGCTGGGCCACCGGTGGAGGTGAAGGAGCAGAACCACCACCTACAAGCAGGCTAAAAAAGAGAGACCAGGAAAGGAGAGCGCCCAGAAAAAGCGGCATCTGTGCTGAAGCGAGCGCTTTTCATGTACCTAAAGCAAGGTAATTCACCTGTAGTCTCCTTGTCTGATCTGGAGCCCATCTCTTTGACGAAAACCATACCTGCAGAAAACATTTTGGTTCGGGATCTGGCAGCAACAAGAGCATTTACACATCGGTAGCTACTTTCTCCCACGTTTCGGGAATCGAAGGCTTCCAGCCATCCCTGCTATCGCTCCGCCTGCCGAAACGATGCAACCCACGGCAGCGCGCATCTCGCCGAGAGCTCGGCCGTCCTCGTCCCGGCTGTCGGGGACCTCCCTCCGCAGCACAGGCTCAGCCTCCCGGTCTCGCTGCCGAGGATGACAGCGGAGGGGCCGAAGGCATCGCGGCAGGGGTGCCGAGCTGCGGGCAGCGGTCTGGCAGAGCCCAGCACCCAACCTCTGAGACGGCTTCACTTGCCTTTTGAAGGAAGGTGGACCCAGACGTGAGCTCGTCTCTCCTGCCAAGGGAACCAGTCCGGCCAATGACTTACGGGCAAAAATATTTGCAAGTCGGATGCCAGGTAGGGAAGACGGAGCAGGGTACGTGTACACACATGCCTCTGCTCACGCACGGGCTAAATCCGGACTGAAAAGCTTCCCAAAAGTTGGGTGATGCATTACCAAGGCACCCATTTCTTTGATTGCCCGCTCGGAGACGCGGGATATTTATGCACCAAGAATGAGGAACCTGTTTGCCCTTCCTTCAACGCTGTTCCCGCAGCGAAGCAAGTGCGCTTATCTCTTAGCTCAGCGGTTTTTAATAGTCCACCTACAGAGGTTTATTAAATATTAGTCTGAAGTGCGAAGCAGGAGGTTTCCTGCCAATGCGCTGGGGGACTTCTGAAGGCGTGCTTGGCACCGTGTCCCTGACCCCAGGGAGCAAGCCTGACCTCGGAGCCAAGGCAAAGCCATCAAACCCAGGGGTTTCTTCCAATCCTTCCCAATTTTTTTTAATTTTTTTTTTCTTTTTTTAATAGCCTTGTGCGAGGCACCACCGACTGCTCCTCCATGTGCGCAACGAGAAGAACACTCCGCGTCTTCAAAATACAGGGCAAGGCTTAATCCATTGCAGTTTGTAACAAAGAAGGCTAGGGTTGCGGCAGGGGCCAAATTTCCAGCTGCACCAAGACCTTCTCATACGACTCTGAGCATGCAAAAAGCTTTCCAAGAGGATGTCATCACAATTTACAGCCACTTTAAAGCACGCTTACTCTGCCACAGTGGTGTAAAGGGATCTCTGGATAGAAGAGGAGTATCATTTATATTATATTATATTTATACTTATATCGTAGAACATTTATTGGTCTATAAAATACTTGTTTAATCCCCTAAGGACAGCACGTACTAAATTAATAACAGGAGTCACCGCAGATCACAGCGCCGCGCTCAAAACCCTACTTCGAATTAAACTTGGAATACTTTATATATGCAGTACAGCCCTTTAATAAACACCCATTTACAACAAACCCACACACATAATGCAGATACACTTTAGCCTTCAAAAGGCACTTGCTAAAAATCAATTACTTAACGTTAACACTGCCTCAGCGCGCCGGGAAGCATCCCCAGCAAGCGGATGAAAACGCCCAGCCACCTCTAGTTCCCTCGCCCCGAGTTTGCGCTGAAACGCAGCGACCCAATACCCCCCGGCTCCGCTCAGATGTAGGTCGGTTATGTTTTATTTTCCTTAGACGCGACAGCTTCACCGTCGACGAACAGCAAAGCCGCTGTAACGAGATCGCTCGGATCAAGTGTTCATTTCCAAAACATGAGAATATTTATTACAGGAACACTTGAGCAGGAGAGGGCTAAAATCTGACATTAAGAACATACGTTATCTCGGAAGGAATCGTTTCTAGGGACGCACATCGGTGACAGCAGCCAGGGAGAGGTGAAAAGGCACCCGAGATCTCGCCCGGTGTCCTTCTGCCCCCAGCCCCATCCTAAGCGTAAGCTGTCCCGGTAACGTGTGTTAGGTTTTCTCCGCCAGCACGGAGGTCCTGGTCATTCACTGGCTAACCCTTATTTACAGATGACCGAGCAACTATTCAGGAGGAAAACAGCGGGCTGGAAAACAAATCCATCTGCGCTCCTAAGGTGGGTGCACCCCAGGCAAACAAAGCCAGCAGAGGAGCCTTCCTGCGTCGAAGCAGCAGATAAAATGCATCAATCTAAAACGTTTGTAATCGCTTCCAGTATTTGTCAGCGGTGACGAGCTACTGTTTGCGTTATGCAGGAATTTCTTTTTCCCTCTTCTCTCAGTAAGGCTGGCGGGATGGTGCAGGGCAGAGGGGAGCTCAGGGGGTGAGACAATGCGACTCTTTTTTGCGTGTTACCATTCAGCTGCATCAGCAATGACGACATCCGCAATTTATTTACATTCAGTGTCTGCAGGCAAAGCGAAGCAGACTCTTACTCAACTCTTGCACCACGCTACAAAAAGGGATGAAATAACACCTATCAGATATGCCTCCTTGCAACAGGCTCGCTTCTCTGCGGCCTCAGGCTCGTTCCCGTTGGTACCGCCGCAAAATGGCCACCGCCACACTGTATTAGCATTAATAAAAAAAAAAAGGCACTTACCAGCCTGCTCCAGTGCCACCAGCATCGACTGCTCGATGAGGTCTCGCTCGATGAAGCTGCGGAAGTCCTCGGTGTACACGGTGAGGTCAGGCAGCTGGAAGGTGCAGATGGGCATCTCCAGCAGATGTTCGCTGCTGCCGTTGCTGGAGACGTGGGACCGGGCCAGGGAGACGATGGTCGAGCTGGCGTGGGAAATGCCTCGAGACAGGCGTTTTTCTGGGAATAAAAGGAAGATTGAAAAAACACCCAAATGGTGCAGAAGCAGCAAACCTTACAGAAGCAATTATTAAATCGCTGCCTTCAGCTAGTAATTTTTGGCTGCAAGCGGACGAATTGCTCCAGCATGTAAATATTTCAGGCACCAGAAGGAAGATTTAAGCGATCTGTATCATTTTTGGGGCACTGACCTTGCACAATGTCATCCTGTCGCTGAAGCGGCGGTCGCCCGGGACGGGCTGCCTCTTTCTCGGGGGGTTTATAGTTGCGTCCTTCGTTGAAGGAATGGGGTAGGTTGCCAGCATGCACTTGCCTTAGCTGTTCGAAGTCGCTCAGGGCTGCGCTCAGGTCCCAGTTCTTGCCTGGATGGGAAGGTATCGATAGTGGTCACCACCACACGAGAAAGAAACCAAGTCAGTTCCCAAAACATCCACGCTAGAAACTAGTAACAGTGGAGTTTATCATGAAGCATGAAGGCCGTCTAGCAGAGACAGGGAGGAAAGCGGGGTGCAGCACCGCTCGTTCAGCTGGTCGCTCTATTTCTGTCCAGGATTTGCGTTTCTAGGAGAGAAATAACCATGAACCTGAAGTGCCCAGAAAGCGCTGGCTCTACTGCCATAGGTTATATAGATGGTTTAGCCCTCGTGTGTGCAGAGGCACGTCCAGAGCTTAGAGGGAGCTACGGCTCTTGGCTCCTGGACATCCGCAAGACCTAAACAAAGGTCCAAAGATCTCAAATTTTCGTAGTATTGCAGAATACTTTGGGTTGGAAGGGATTGTTTCCAGGGATTGGGCACCTACCACCTCTCTGGGCAACCTATGCCAGCGTCTTGCCACCCTCATCATAAAAAATTTCTTGCTTAGATCTAGTCCGAGAGAGTAATTTTGCCAGAACAAGAGTCCCGGGTGTAAAATGAAGAAGGGCAGGGTCACCATAACAGCATACACTGAGCACAGAGTATGGGACTGGAATAAAATAAATGTAATTTTGCCCTCAGGAAAGGGAAATGGAAGGCCAGGCTGCGTCACGTCCACCAACATCTATATAAACCCAATGGCAAATCGCTTCAGGTCACACCGAGCACTTTGTTTTGTAACTCTGCAACTGCCGTGAAACAATCCATCCCGGTGCCGGCACCACTTCTTTGCTGACAAAGTTAACGGCCCCCGGCAATCTTTACCCCACTGCAGGATAAGGCTCGAGCGAAAACAGGCAACTTTAAAAGCCGATGATTTGTGATAAGACTTGTTTAAGAGACAGCCACCCAATTCTTTTCGAGCTGACGTCCAAAATACAGAAGCAAGCAGGGTGCCAGCCGGGCTAGGCGGTATCCAGAAGACTTTTCAGCAGGCTCGTGTCATTACTGGCCAGATAAATTATTCAGCAAAACAGCCTGGACTTTGCGGAGTTGAGTGAATCCTTAAAGCAGTTCCATCTCCTTTTAACACTACCCAGCAAGCTGCAAGAACATAATACACGTTAATAGGCTGATGTCTTTCCGTATGCAATAAATCGACCTTTTAGAAGCCACTGTCTTCCCAGGGCAAGAATACATGGCCAAAAAAAAAAAAAAAAATCTACCATATGGCTTACATTTGGGAAAAAAATTGTGATTTTTAAGAACACTGTTAATCTAGGCTCTTAAACGAGCAAGGTAGCAGACACCGTAGAAAGCAAGCCAGCTTTATATATAGTAACGCCGCTACAGGAAAGATATATAACCCGCCAATTGGTTTATATGATAGCTCGTGGACAATAAAAGAAGTCATTATGTCTAATTCCCTAAAGGAAACACGCTTCTCGAGTATTTAAATTCTTTCGAGAGATGTAATTTGCAGCATTTAATGATTGACTCCAAACAGAAAGTTATTTTAAGGTTTACCTTTTGAGTCAAGAGGATTCTTTTTTTTTTTTTTTTTGGCCTTTTTTTGTTTGGGTTTAAAACAAAATAATGAATCAGTATCAAGGAATGAGAATGACCCACCAGATTAAAATTAAACTTGCTGTGGCATCACTATTTGCTTCAGTGTGTCGACAAGAGGAGGAGACACCAGCGACACCGACCCATTGCGGCTGATTTTCTCAGCCGGCTTCACCCACAGCCGCTTCAGAAATTTGAACTCCCCACCCCCAAAGCCCAAAACCAAACCACAAAACAAAAAACACCCAACCAAAAATACACAAGCCCTAAACTTTGGAAGCTCAATGCGAAACGACGGCAGCCAAAAGGACTCATAAATCCCAGTATTCACGAGGCAACCCAAGAGTTATCTCCAAGCACTTGGCAAGGGTGTGTTTGGGGGACTTGGCACCACGAGAGAGGCGGTTAGAGGCGTTTGGGGAGACTTTTGCACAAGGCAGGTTTTGCTGGTGATAAAAGGGAGGTTCCCTCCTCCGGCAGGGAAACCGGAGATCCCCGGGGACACCACGAGCCAGAAGTTCAATCACAGAGAGACCCTGAGCCCATCTTCCACGTGACGCTACAGCTCTCATTGAAATCGTCCCGTGTTCTGGCAACGAGCACAATCTAAAGAGTTTTCCCAATTAATACGTCCCCTTCTCCCCCCGTTCGTTAGCTGTGGGCGCGCTTGTCCGCTGCGATCCTTGCTGTCGAGGTGACAGGTTTCCAGCGGTGCTGGAGAGCAGAATGGTGGGAGACCATCACTCAGAAGACCTGTCGTTGCCACCGGACGATGAGTTTGCTTGACACGTGCAAGAAACTCAAAGCACAGACCACAACCATAACTTAAATTGCTCGTATCGCCCTCAAACTTCATGTCTGGATAATCTGCTTTATACAGCTATTTTATCTGACTGCTTTCACTAATAGCCACCCAAAAAAGAAAAACCTCTGTGTTTTCCTTCATTTCCACCCCTGGAGTTGTCAACTCCGCCGAGGCTGCAAGAGAAAGAGCAGCGACTCAGCGGCGTGTCATGAAAATGAGCCAAAACTACCGTTGTCAAAATAAATGAACCCATGCGCTGAGCGGGAGACGGAGAGTTTGAAGGAATATCTGCTTTAACCTTTTCTAGCGCAAGCCTAAGTATTTCTTCTGAAAGATAGTATTAGAAATCCTGCCATGAAAACAAAGCAACCTAAACCCAGAAACCAGAACATAAACACACCACAAAACCCACAACTTGCCAGACTTCCGCCGAGACGGCGCTCGGCTGTAAAAATTAAAGGCTGAAGCCCTGAACCCAACAAAGCTAATGGGAGTTTTGAAGAGGAAAAAGCTACGAATCGATGCTGCGAGCGCCGAGGAGAGCTAGAGCCAAGTAGGTGGAGCAAATTGCCTAAAGACACAGATTATAGCAACAATTTCAGGGCTTTGAATTCATTACTGCTAGAGCATCCGGAGCGGCAGCAGCCCGGGCGCCGGCGCGGACGCTGTAGGAGCAATCAGCTGGTCTTGGGTTCAAGCAAGAACAAAAATAACCCGCATTATACAAGAAAAGGGACGAGAGGAAGAAACGCAGCAAGCACGGTCTTGTGTTGTAATTACAGATCGGTTAATTACGTACAAACTGCCCTGCTTCACACGCGCTGTTTCTGTCCTCCAGCATTACAGCACATGCTGGTATTTACTCACCATCCTTTCGGCGACATTAAGCCAAAGGTGATGCTTGCGAGCAAGTTTACAGCCCCAAAATTAAGACCCGGTATCCTTTCTCCCCCCAGAAATTTACCTGCTGCCTTCAACTAAACAAGATCGCGAACAAGCAACTTCTCCGTTTTGCGGAGTTTGAAAAAGCCAACGTTATGCTATAGTTTAGGGCAAATATACATGCGCTTTTAAGTACGTAGAGCACTGAGAAGCTGCCGGCACGGCGTGCCGAGGCTCTCGAGGGCCGGCGTGCCCGTTTCAAAGCAAACTGCTGGAACGCAGATGATGCTCGCGTTCGACTCCCGAGCATCTCGGCGCCCTCCATCACCTCGAACCGCCCGATCCTGGTCGGTAGGCAGCCTCCTGCGCCGGGCGTGAACAGGGCTCTGAGGGGATGCTCTGCCAGGAGAGGTCACTGGCACCGACACAACAGCAATTTAGATCAGCATAATCAAACCACCTTCACAAGCAGAACAAGATACACCAGTAACAGCACGGTTTTGCCTGCGTAATTACCCCTATGTTGCTTCCAAAACACGGGCAGCCTGCACCTCGTGCTATTCCTTCAACCCTTTTGAAGGCATTGCTGCTACAAAGAGAAAAAAAACCTTTCAGTTTTGCTGCTCGTGGCCAACAACATGCGTGGAGAGGACGAGGGAAGGGAAACCGCGCGCCCGGCTGACGCGTTCTCCTTCCGAACGTTTGAAATTCATCATCCGATGGACGCGTAACAAGAAACCAAGGCAGAATTCCACCAGCCGCGCCGAGGGCATGACTTTAGTATCTTCCAGCGCCGTGCTTGCCAGCCACCAGCCCCGGGGGTCTGGCCAGCACCTCCCTGCCCCTCTTGCAACCCCTTTTTTCCTACCAGCCCCTCAACAGCCACCGCCTTTTTTTAATTCCCAATTTTATTTACCTTCGAGGAGGTCTCTGGCCAGTCCGGGCTCTGCCCCTGTTGAACGAACAAAATCCGACAGAACGATGTCCATAGCCGAAGTCGTGCGCTCATGGATTCCTCCCGGCAGCTGGGGTCGGCGGCGCCCGGATCAGCTCCTCGGCATCAACCTAGGAACGAGACCAACAGCGCGCGCGGCTCGCGTTACAAGGTATAAAACAATCGGCCCGGCCAGGCAGCCTCCGGGCTGGCCGGGAACTATCCGATGGCAAGTGCCGAGGGGGAAAAATAAACCTCCCCCTCCCTAAAATTAATTGTGCTTTGGGACTGATGTTTAATTCCTCGATAACTGGGAGGAAAAAAAAAAAAAATACAAGTTTTGCCGCTTTCTCCCCACACACGAACGGGCTGCAACGACTCTGATGACAGGCTTACCAAGGGCTCAGCAAGTTCAGGGAAAAAACAAAAAACCACTATTCTCATTTCAAAGGCAGCGGAGCTTTTCTTTCTGAAATCGTGGACAAGTAGCTAGGAGAATAAATGAGTTTATCTGGTAGCAGTGAGAAGGCAGACTGTTTCTCAGCATCCCTGCCCTCCCTGGGGCAGGCAGTCCTCCTCCGAGTACCCTGGTTGTGCGCAAGGGAAATAAAAGCGAGACCAAAACGTTTGTAATTAGTAGATGTTGCCTATTCAAAACAAAAAAAAAAGCGCCCCTTTCAGGAAAAAAAAACACCCAAACCCCCCAAAGAATTCCTCTTCTTGCAGAAAAAAGAAATGCACCAGTCCAGCTCTCCTTCCCAGAAGGGAGCAAAACCAGCCCGTGCAAAGGTGTATTACGTAAATCTTAAGTTTTAGCCGGTCTTAAGATTCAGAAAGGTGTGTGCTCTCACTGTGCATTCAAAAATCCTGATTTTCTGCATTCCTCGAGGCAGAAACGGAGAGCAGCGCACATCCGTGGGAGTTTGGACCGGGCAAAAAGCTCCACGGGATTTTTTTTTTTTTTTGCAGTTCAAGGGTTATGATAAAGATTCTGCTGTCAAGGAACAGAAACTGCTGGAAACAATATTCATCCTGAGCTGAAAATTTGGTACATGAAGAAGGGGTGGGGGGTGGGATTTGTAAGGCTGGTTGAAGGAGGTGTTGTTGTATTGAAAGCAGGAGAGGAAATTCCAGTAGGACATGGGAGGATGAACAAAACCTGGTTGTTTTCCTGGTGCCTTGGGAAGAAAAAAAAAAATCTCTTTTCAGGATTATTCCTAAAGATGGGCAAAACTCCCTAACGGCACGCAACTCCCAAACCCCAAGAGCAGCGAGTAAAACATCCACGCTTTAATCTGGAATTTCCTGGCTTTGTTGGTTAAATACCATTCTTACTCTCTTCCACGCTCGCTAATCACACACTTATTAACTTCACGCGCACAGAAAAACTACTTAATAGTCTTTTATCGGCGGAGCAATCTCGGGGCTATTGTCGGCTGAAGGCAATCCTAAACCCGAGCCTATTCAGGCAGCAAAATTTGGCAAAGGATTCGTGCTCTCACCCCATCAACGGCGTAGGGAACATCCCTAATTAGACGCCAGACATTTGTATCCTCTAATCACTGGCAAGAGGTATAGAAACAGCAAACAGCTTCTAAACGAAAGCCTACTGCAGCAAAAGATAATTTCCTGCTGGTGGGTTCAGTATTTAAAAAAAAAAAGTAGTAAATAAAAATAAGCGTACGCAGCAGAGCGTGGCTGCCGGGAGGAGGAGAGCAGCAGCGCAGCCCACGCCCGCTAGCCGATGGCATTTGCAGTC
>NW_010564072.1:22476-34172 GCF_000687285.1 Phaethon lepturus
ATTTGCAGTCACCGAGCAAACTCCCTCGCGCTCAAAAATGTCAGGCAAAACACAGACGGAAAGCTCCGGGTCTGACGACACGGCGATGAACCGCTAGAGAGGTTTATCACCGGCGTTCGAACGAAGAAGCGGTCGCTCCCTCGGGCTGGAGTTGTTATTTATTATTTTCGTTCCCGTGCAAGGGAAACGCGCTCTCCCCTTCCCTGCCTCCGCAACAGGTAGGGAATCCAAGCCTGAAGAGATCTGCAACCACAAACAGATCATCCAGCAAGTGCTACAGGTGTCACACCAACCCAAATAGCCCTCGTAAGGCTGTCTGTGTGTGTATATATAAATTAAAAATATAAAAAACCATATATATATAAACAGAGACACATATACACACATACAGAGACGCACGTGGGCAGGTATGATGCTAACACAACCACTTCCAACGCCGGATAAAATCCATCAGCGAGCTTTCCTGTTACATTGCAACTAGAAACGTACTACAGAAAAATATATTTAGGACTCAAAACCAGTCTTTTCTATGATCGCTGCAATGCTGAGAGTTATTTGCAGGACACACAAGCAGGAATTAAGCAGATGAAATGGTGAATAGCCGTGATTTAATCTTCCCGAACAATCCGCGCGGTGGCCAGCATCGCCATCGCGTGAACTTCACCCAAAAACCCCTCTGGGTACCAGCTTTTAATGGGCAATAAAAAGGGCAACGGGACTAAGAAAACGAGTTGCCTGAAAATATTAGAGGAGCACGCCCAACAGAGCTGATGTGGATGCAAAATCAGCTGTCCCCGACGCAAAATGCATCGCCTTTCATATCTTAGATTTTGGGATAAATTTGCATGTTTAGCAAAGCGGTTTATCAGGTTTTTATTATACAGCTTTGCTGCAAAGCTGAAATATTGAAGAAAGCCATCGTATCCCGCGTTACGGGGGTTTTCCATTATCATGCAGCCCGTTTCTTCAAGCTAGCCGAGAAATCCTTCATGGTCAGTAGGTAACAAGGAAACGCTACGTTCTAAATATTTACATCTTAAGCTCTTCTGAGGGAAGAAAAAAAAAGCCAAGCCACCGAACGCAACGCCCGGCGCGCTGGAAGCTTTTGCTATTTGAGGTCACGCGCAAAGAGCGAGCCGAATTTTGAGCCCTGCCTCCCGCTGCGACCCACCGCCCTCACGTTGGGGGGACGGCGTCCAAATTTCCCTCTTTCCAGCTGTGAAGTGCCAAACCCAAATTGCCTGAATTTGAAAAGGCTTTAATTAGAACGATTCCCCCCACGCTGCCTGGCTACGGAGCGGGGGGAGAACCCAGAAACGCCAACAAGGTGTAACCGAAATGGGGAATAAACCTCCTAACACCAATGTAGTGTTAAAAGGCAGGCATTCTTTATTTACGGCACCAGGAACATGGGTAATAGTTCCTCCCAAGATCGTGTTCGTCCCACCAGTCTAAGAAACACTCTTTTCTAGACGCACAAATGCGTAGTCAATACACACTCATTATCCTTCTATATAACGATGGGTTAAAAAAAAATCTTTGCCTATCATGTAAATGACTACACATGCTCACTATAACTTCTAAGATTTTTAAATTCCTTGATCTTTTGGCTCAGAGGGTTTCTCGAGTGGGTGGTCTTTGAGTCGGTGGTCATGATTGCCCCTTGCCGGAATTGCCTTTCCTCTAAGTTCACTTAAACTTGGCAACACTAAACAGGCCTTCACGGACCGTTAACATAACAAACAATTATTCCTTTCAAAGTCTTTGTTTCAAGACAGAAAAATTACATGTCACTATGTTATGCTACATTAGCTGCTCCTTATCCACCTGCTCATTATTGAAGAACAAAACATACCGCTTTCGATCTTAATCTTATACGGTACTATCACATTGTTACTTATTGATTAAACCCTTGATATTTGAATCAAGATGGAAAGCGTTAAGCGGGCTTGTAAGCAGCATTGTTGGTGCATGACATGTTTCTATAGTTACATCTTCACAACTTATCACAAACCTATTTTCTAATTATATTTCATTATTGTTTAATATTGTTTAACTCCCCACCACCTTGGTTAAAGGCGTGCTTCGGAAGACGCCGCTATCCCTAAATTCCTTTAATTTTCCTCCTAGCAGACACTCTCCAAGCTCCTCCAAGGTATTTCCAAATCCTGCACAGCCCTCGAAGCTTTTTTCATTTAAGCCCCTCACCGGGCTGCCGAGCCGTAGCCGCTAGTTGTAAGGTTTTGGGAAACCAGCGGGTTTTCCTTAAATGACATTTTCCAGGTACAGGAAGGAGTTGAGAATGCACATCTCCAAGCTCTTCAAATAACGAAAAACATCTTGATTTGCGAGGGAGAAGACGGCAGCGTGGAGCATCAGGAGCTCTGAACTCACGGAGCGGCGACGGCTGGCTCACGCAGGCTGGGATCGGCAGGGCTTCGTTATTGACTCCGAATTAGAACACGTTCTTCAGAGCCTCCAAACAGCGGGCAGGAAGGCTTGGCAGCATCCTCCTGTTGTGATAAGGTCCTATCATCTCCCTCCCATCATTTTTTTTGGCTAGAGTCAAGACTTTCTTGTTGCTTTTGGCACTAGTAATTGCACCGCAGCCCGAATCACAACTGCCGCTCACTTGGGCGCCGTGGGGTAAATGCTTTGTAAACAGCTTTCCGGGACCGAAGCCATCGCCTATTACGAGCAACCCCAAAGGTGATATACCTGTGGTATTCTTGGCAGTATATATTTGATATTTTATATAAGAAAAAATGGCAACTCACTCACCGGAGAGCTGTCACACTTCCCTCGCTGAGGTTTTCAAAACTTGGAGGGAAAAAACCCCCAAAAACACCCACCCCACCCCCCCCAGGAAACACCTTTATTTGCAAAATGCAATATTGATATCACGCCTTGAGAGCTGGGGATGCAAAGGCAGCTCTGCTCCTAAATCTGAAGGATTTACATCTCGGTTCAGCCTCCGGTGAATGAGGTTTCCCAAAGATTTGCAGAGAGGCGAGAAGAGCTGACTGGGGCAGGAGAGTGCCTCCTTTGCAGCAGAATCTGGGACAAGATTTCGGTTCGACTAACCGCGCTGCTGGGAAGCGTACAATTGCGCATTGTTATTTGCGCCCCGTCAGTAAAGCTGTTTGGCATGGACGGCGTCGAGCGGCGCGGTAGTGGGCGTTCACACGGCATCCAGCATATTTTGGGGAGGAATGCTGCAAAATATATACCCAGCCGCACCTCCAGATTTCCAACGGACAGAAGTTACCCCATTTCGGCCACCTCCCTGCAAACAAACAGGAGAAGCGAGACCGAGGGGTGCAGTGCAGTTATCCCCTCTCCCTCCTGTTCAGCTCTACCTTAAAATACGGGGGGAAAAAAATCCCTTTCAAGGGAATAAACCATCCGACTGAAGCGCTGGTTTGGTCGCTAGAGAACGTGGGGCTTCAGGCTTCAGGTCCTTAGTTGTGCCAAGGAAACTGGGATTACACGTCGCTCAGTTCCTTCCTCCCAGCTTGCTCCCCCTCCGAGTTGTTCTGCGACTTCGTTACCTCCTTACATCCTCCACGTTTCCTCTCCCGTAGTTCCCGTCTGCTCAGATCCCGCCGTTGAGCCTCCGAGGTGGTGGGAGGTCGAACGCTTCGACGAAGCGCCGCAGAGGATTATCCATCTCATCGGAGCCTGCTACAAGAAGCTGCCCTTTGCTAGAACCTGGAGAGCATTGAATTAGCGGAAGACACTCATCCCAACTGCTTTTGGTCAAACATTTTGAAACCGTACGAGTGTATTAATCTTTCTGCGGATGGATTTTGATAGAGCACGCAGCTTCCCATGGGTTTCAGTGTGCTTCGGTGAAAAAACTGGCAAACCCCAGGGGGAACAAACTCAAAACCAAAGCAAAAGGCAGTAGAAGGAAGCTAAATTTAAAAAAACCAAACAGAACAAGCCGAAGAAGGTTAAAGAGCCCAAAGAGGAAAAGCTCAAGAGAAAACAAACCTTCTCCTGGTGTCAGCGGCAGCACCAGCAGCTCAGAGGGAGACTTCGTACCGACCGAGCCCCAGCCCGCTGACAATGGTGTCAATATTGTCTTTGAACCGTGCGTGACTCCTCGTTTTAGAAACCACAATGTCCTAGCCTGTCAGGAATCCTCCGAGCCCAACGCCTCTTCTGCCGTGATGCAAGCGCTGAACTATGCGGGCAAAACACGAGGGACCGGAGCAGGACTCGTGCCGCTTGCTTCTGGTGCCTCCCCATTAAAAAAAACCCACAGCAGCCTCCATTCGAGGCAAACGCTGGCATCTTGCGGCTCTCGGCATTACACTTCTCCCCAGAACTTGCCGTTATCACCGTCCAGATAAAACCGGCGTTTCAGAGGGCTGACCTCCCTCCTCCCTCACCCCCGTACCAGCACCCGTGGCCCTTTCATACTCCCCCAGTCTCTCGCCGAGCGCCACAAAGATGAGAAATGGGGTAAAAGCTCGGCGCGGCTCACGCGGAACTCACGTCCACCCTATTTTCCATTCTCCTTTTCCTTTAGGAACACGTACGTTTTAAAGACGAGCTCCGCACATCGCCAGCCGTGGGCCACCAGCAGCATCTTCAGCACGTCTGCAACCTCAGCTTGTCCTAAGAGCCGCTGGTTTTTAAGGACGCTCGTATCTCCGGGAGCCGCTTTATGACATTGCCTTACATTTCCATCGGACGCGTTACGCGGGCACGGGGATAACATCAGCACTTTCAAACCTCTGGGAATCCACGTAGTTTTAGAGCAGCTCGGTGTAACGCCGGGCACGGGCTGCCCTCGACGACGGGGCATCATCGGGAACCTCATTTAAAGGAGGTTTGAAAAAGCATCTCCCTCCAAACACAATTCTCTGAGTGCCCGCGCGGAGAGAAGCGGCTTTGTTAGGATAAGCCAAAAAAAAAAAAAACCCACCTACTCCATAGGGATGTCACAATATTTAGTTAGCTAATGTTTGTAAAATGCTATAAAAAGCTTAATTAAGCCTCGCCCTGATGAGGCACTGGAAGGATTCGCAGGCTTGTTTCGGAGGCAGGCGACAGATGAGTGCTAGGCAGCAAAACCACGAGCCTGGCAACAGTTTCCACATCCCAGCCAGGGCATCGCTGGACGTTTCATAAATAATCTTGGGGAAAACCCCACAAAAAACAGCAAGTGCATTCGCCTCCTAGTCAGAGGCAAAGATCCAGGCCAGTACTTTAAACATTCACCTGCAAAAAGAGCAGAAGACTCAAATCTAATAAATAATAACCTCGTTATGCACAGGACCGGGGACCCTCGCACGACCGACCGCCAGCGACAGGACCAAACCCCCTCCGCTAACGGCCTCCTCCACTCCTGCTACCAAAGCTTATAAAAAGCTATTTACAACCTGGCCCAGCCAGGCAGCAAGGTGTGGATTTACTGCTGCCTGCAGTAATTTCTCCACGATGAGGCAGGAGTTTAAGAGGCAAGAACCGCTCAGCACTAACAGCCCGTGGAGACACGCTGGGTGCGTCGGTAAGGGTGCCGGGGTGGCCCAGGGCGATGGCAGCTCCTTCTGCCCCAAAACAGGCCGGGCGGCGGCGGCTGTTGCTGCTCCCGGCGCTGAGCAGCCTCTGCAAGAGGTCACGGTCCCCTGCGTCGGTCATCGGGGCCGGTGGCACGAGCAGCCCCCGCTCACCTGTGGGGAGAGCGACTCGGGCTGCTAATTAACGTAATTTAAACACCCAATTTAAACACCGCCGTTGCCTGGAGGGAGGGCTCACAGCAACCGCTCTCCGGGGAGATCTGCAGAAATAACAACCTCTGGCACCGGGGCAGAGCCTTCACCTGCACAGCTGGTCGCAGGATGAACTTCCACCCCGGCTCGCACGAGGCGAGGGCGTCCCACTCCTCCGTGTGGATAAGCTCCTAAATAAGCCCGAGCTTAAATCTGACAGAATTAGTCCATTGCACCTCCAAAGGCCACATTCAGAAGTGCATTAATTCAGTTTTAACTGCTCTTCTCCCCTTGATTTTTCAAGATTCACATGAACTCGATGTATGATGCCTTTCCATCTGGTCTTAAAATAATACAGGCTCAACACAAAGCTAAAAGGTTATTAGCAAATTAGAAACATCTCAAGGTGGAGAGTAAAGATGTCAAAGCCACACAGTGTTGCTTAAAGCAACAAAAGTAAGAAGAGACGAGGAAGGGCTTTCGCGCTCCCAGCCCCTCTCCTGCCACGCGTGGGGAGTTCGGGAGGGAGCAGCGCGGTGCCCCGCCGGGCCCGGAGGTGTTTCGCAGAATACCAGCAAATGGTTTCAGTCTGATTCATTGGGCTTTTTGGTCTGGTTTTCTTTTGGGGCTTTTTTTTTTAATTGTCCTGTCCAGAAAGGATGACCGAGTTCATCGCTGCTGGAAATACTTTACCCCGTTTTGCTGTCATGCCTGAACACGCCGTCATACTTGTGGAGCACGGTCCTCTACGAGCCTCGCAGGGAGCAAGCCATCGGCATCGCCCAGCGCAGGAGATCACTCCCCTATGAGAACACCTTTTCTGCAAACAATACGAGGTTTTATACCAGACTAACACTCCCCGTCACCTTACGGTGACGTACTGAGCTCCGCTTCCAAAAAACTCTTCCCAAGCTTGGCGCTACGCCAGCTGCTTTATCAGTTGCGTGCAAATACGAAAGGAAAGTGCAGAAAACGCAAGGGTACGACCGTACACTCAACACTGCTGATAAGAGCCTTCTGGATTACAAATATTTAGGAGCCTTCATCATTCTGCTTGCTTTTACAATACGACTGCCCTGGTTTCTGAAAGCCAATCTTATCAAAACCAGCCACAGAGCATGAAATCTTCAGTTCTGGCACCAAAGCAGGCTCAATAGGAAAAGAAACAAAACTTGGTATTTAGTTATTTTTTTTTAGCCAGTCTCAAAAAAACTGCCTGGCAACAGACACGCTGGTGCTGCACTGACAACCCCCCGAGTCCCAGCTCACATCAAGGACCAGAAGTCAAGCCCAGACCACCAGCGCAGGACCGGGCTCTCGGAGGCACCTTAAGGCGGGTCTTGATCTTAGACTAAAACGCAAGCCAGAAGCAGGTGTTCTCCTTCAGCCCTTGGGCATCCGCTTCCTCAAGGCAGCAGGACGCAGCAACCAAAAACTATATTAGGAAACTTTACAGTTTCAGCCCAAGGAAAACTTTCCCCTTTGCGTCAAAAGCCCGTGTGCAACCTGTCTCGTTTTTAAACTCTAGCTTTTAAGTCAACAAAAGACATCAGCAACCGAAGAGGACTTTAATCTTCGAGTCCATTTAAATACTCCCTCTGCACCACATATATTCTGATTTTAAACAGAGTTTGGGCTGGGTAGGTGTGTTTCCCAGCCTAGTTACTAAAAAATCTCTTTTCTTAAGGTTGGGGCATGCCAACGTCACAGTGCGGGGGCGGCAGGCAGCCTTTCAGCCGCTGTACGTTTGCTAACGAGGAGCACGACGAAGAACAGGCGGACCAGGCGGGACAGGACTAGGCCATCCCAGAGGTGTTTGAGCGGCGGAAGCCAGCCAATCTATACGGTAAGTTCATGCCGTCGGTGGTGTCAATGCACAAGAAAACACCAGTAACGAAGTCTTACACCTTGACATTCCACATTTTGCTAGCTCCCCACCCACAGATGACACACAGGATTTTATTACGTTACCTGTAGGCTTCTCTGCTGCTTCTGCCCGGGATTTTTTAGCAATATATCACCGTGCTCTTCCCCCCAGAGCCTGCATCGGAGCCCGAGCACAGCAATGTTTCCAATGGAGCAATGCAGTGGTGAGATTACACTGTGCCGTGAGTCACACCGAGCTCGGAACTATAATAAGCTTTATCCTTACACAAACAGTATTTCTTGCTTGGTCACCACACCCATAAAAACAGAGTGAAAGCCGTGCATCCTAAAGCACCGTAAGGATGCCTCCACCTATCGCTAATTCAGACCTTCGTCCTTCCAGGCAGTGAAACAACCTGCGCTGAGAAAAGCTGGGTTCAGTTAATCTCTGCACGAGTCTGCAAAACCTTCATAGCAGAAACAGACCAAAATTAAAACACTTAACACCAAACGTCCACCCAAAACAAGAGTAAAGTCAGAAAAAGACATGCAGAAGCAAAGCGACCCGCAGCCCCCTCGCTTCCCACGTCTTCTCTGCCAGAATAACACAACACCTACATTAATTTGCCAGGTTTCGGTAGGAACGCACCAGAGGCGAAGCCGGAGAGCCGTAGAGCATCCCGGTCCTCCGTGGCAGTTTGCAGGAACCGCAGGACCACGCTCCCTGCCCTAACTCAATCAGGCAAATTAAAAGAGACCAAGGGAAGAAATAAAAAGGAAGCAAGGTAAAATAATTAAATGTACTTCAGCTTCATCACTTGTGATCACACATCATCAAGCACGCTTAACTAAATAAGCGTTTCACCGGAAACAAACACAATCCGCAGAACGGGGAAGATGGACTATTAGTTCCAGGATTATAATTTTCAGAGGCTTTAATTTTCTTATGCTCTTAAGACTTCGATCATGTTGACAACACGTACTTCAGAAAGAAAATAAATATATTTGTAAGGGCTACTGTCAAGTCTGAGCATTAAACACAGTCTGGAACACACTCCTGTATTGTAGGCGGCCTTTGCTATGTTTAAAGTGGTATTTCCAGGAATATTTTAGGAGCGTAGAACTACAATGTCTCTTCCCCAGATTCGCCGCGTGATTTTTTTGACGAGGGCAGGAACTCGAGCCAGGACACCAGGGCTCTGGTCCCAGAAGCACAAAGTCAGCACACGACCTTGGCCAGGCACCTCCATCGCATCCCAGCTTCGCGGGCGGGAGAAAGGAGAAGAGGACCTCCCAGTTGGAGCCTCGGAAGCCCTCGGGTACCGCCAGATGAGAACCAAGGCGGAAGGTGCCAAAAGGCACCAGAGATCTAGTTTTGGCCAGAAGCTTTTTGCTCCCCACCGTCTGGGTCACCCGCTTTGCAAAACTCCGCCAGAAGGAAGCTCCCATGAGCAAAGCAGCAAGCCGAAACGTATCGGACTCCTAAAGCACAAATCTGTCCCCAAACCTGCGGCTAGCAGCCCTCACCTCCAACGCGGAGGGAAGGGCAGCTGGCTCGCTCCCCCCATAGACCCCTGCCCCAACGGAAGGCTCATGGTGCAACCCAGAGGCGAGACGGGCGAGACTTCGGCGCCGTAAGCAGCCCCACACCGACCAAGCCCTGCTCTTCACTCTCATCAGAGCAGCTACGAGCAAAATAAGCTACTCACGCGGCTCAGCTCCAAACAAGCAAGATCTGAAGCTCCTCAAGGGAGGTTCCTCGCTTTCTCCTCCTTCCCACGACCGTGGGGCACTGCCTCCGTCCCAGCCTGCATCCCTGACCTGACAGCGGCAGGTTACCTAACGCACGCGAGAACAGCCAAAACACAGAGCTGGGATTAGCGATGCCGTGCTGAACCTGACCTGACCTAATACCTTTATTATAGTCGCTAAGCTCCGACTAGGTGCTGTACGAGATGGGATACGGATTGCATCACTCTTGCTTCATCGAGGTGGGGGGGGAAAGAAAAAAAAATCAAACTGGCAGATCATCATCCAACCTCCGCTTACCAAAGTCCAGCAAAAATAGTTAGTCCTTGCGAAAAGGAAGGCACGAGAAAACCTGCGAGCTCACCAATTCCTTCAGCCCAAAAAAACAGTGTTGTGGATGCAAAAAGGAGGGCAGTTCACACAGCAAAAAGAGGAATATTTGTAAATAGATGCAATGAGCAGCCTGCGGTCGGGCTGGATGTAGCCCTGAGGTCGTGGGGCTACGGCACCGCGTGCTTGGTACGAGCGGCTTTGCGATGAGGTTTACCGTCTCGTGAAAACCTCGGAAGCCAAGTGCAGAAGCCTCCTGCAGATTTTTGGCACGATCCGGGCTGCTTCAGGACAGCACGCCGTCCCCGCAAACGGAGGTTTTCCAGCAGGGAGAAGGCGTTCTTAAAAAATACACTGTTGCTCAAGAGTCGGAGCAGGAGAAAAGAAGCAGTTAAGCAAGAGTCACAGTGTAAGTTTACAAAAAGTGATGATTTTCACATGCTTAACTGCTTTTAAATAAAAACTTTACCCCATTTTCCTGAGCTACAACTGCCTGCTTCCCTCTGCTCTAAATACAACCGTGCTAATTTCAACACCTAGATTATTCCAAAACTTGGGTTGAAGAACATGTCGGCAGCAGCACAGGAATGAAACCTCAAAGCTGTACAAAAGCTGGAAAAGTCTCCAACACAAACGCAGCAGCTTCATTAGGTCTGAGGTTCTACCCACATCGTCATCACTCTTACTTATCAATTCCTCTTTCGAGGGGGTTTGTGCTTTTCAAGATAAAGTCACAAACCTCGGGTTTCTGCTTCAAAAAGGTCCTGAAGGCAAAACAACGGCTCAAACCCCGACGTGGATCATTTATAACACTTAAAAAAAAAAAAAAGGCATCGTCATTGCAGTGCAGTAATTAAGAAGAATGATTATTGAACACACATGGTCTAATTTTCAGAGCATCTTCATTTCCACTTAAGCATCAACTTTTCATCTCCAAAGGCTGCCCACCGGAGAGGACTCAGGGCTCCCATACACCTTTATCTTGGGATAAAGAAGAGCCGACGGCAAGGATCCCAGGGCCGCGTAGAATCAAGGGCTGCAAAGTTTGGCCATGAACACGGCACGCTTCACAGGGCTGCGTTAACGGCGTCGTCAGGATGAGGGATGGCAGCGGCAGGAGCACAAGGTGAAGAAATAATTGTACAAAGCACGAGTTTCATAAAATCATCCCGCCTTACGCTACAGCTTGATAAAGCCATTAAATTGCTTGACGAGTGCAGCGGCATCCTCTCTCGTGACGTTCTCAGGAGCAAGGGTTATACTCCCAAGAATTGTAATAACTCTATAACGACCCACCTCAGGCTTTCTTCCCCTTTTAGCCAACTACGAGGCACATACCTAAAATAATCAGTTTTCTCAGTGGCTACACGCGAGGAAATTCAGTTTGAGACACATTCACCTGCTTAAATCAGGCCACTGCTATTTCCAGTGCAAACCCTGGTTTTGCGAGAGAGCCCAGCACTTGCTGTCCTCGCCGGCCTCCTGGGGGGATGCTCGTAACCAGCACCCCCACAAATCAGGCCACGGCAGATTTTTCTGCCCTATTAAGCATCATTTTCTCCCCAAAGTATTTTGATCCAGCCCTCTTCCTGCCAGGTAGATCTATTTTTCTGTCACTTGAAGAGACGAGCTCACCATTTAACTAAAGCACAGTCGGAGCTGAGGCACTTGTTGAGGTACAGGGTGAGAACGCATCCCTTCTTCCAACGCTTCCCCAACGCTGCCGCGGAGAGTGACATCGCATCCCGCCGCAACCGCGCGGCATCAAGCCGCTGAGACTCACCAGAAACACGCTAAACTCCCGGCAGAAAACCAAACCAACCAAAACTAAAGCACTAGAAAGACCACAGCCTTGATCTTCGTAAGTATTTGGGCGCACAACTCCTCCTGCACCCTCTGCCTCCCTGTTCTTGGCAGGGATTTGCACGCTTAATACCCAGCGCTCACATGCCGAGAGCTGACGAGCATTTCGCACCTACAAACGTGCTGGAGAAATCCCGGCTCTGTAAGCGGGCTCTTACGAGTTGG
>NW_010564072.1:34203-35970 GCF_000687285.1 Phaethon lepturus
GACAGATGTCCCTTCCAGACGCGTCAAACATAAAAGCCGTGAGCTCCCGCACCGTCTCCCCTCTCTAAGTCTATTTCTTTAGGACACAAAAACACGCGTTCAAATAGTTAAACGACACGTTTCCCCAAATAAACGACACAGCGCAGACGCACGCCGCTCAAGCCGCCACTTCACCAATGCATTTTCCGTCAAGAACATCCCTCGTGTTTCCTGGGAAAAGAACGTTTTTCTTGCTATGCCAGGGTAACGAGTCGCCAGCGGCGGAGAGGAGCTCGGTGCCTGCAGTCCCCGCTCTGCGCAGGTTAAAGCTGCGATGCCACGAGTCATGGCGCCAACTGTTTATTTTCCTTTTACACCTACTTTCAACGGCAGCTTTTGTTCTGCTGAAACCATTAATCTAAGTCTAACACTTGCCACCGCAAGGCTTTTCTTTTTTTTCTTATTTTAAACATTATTAAGAGAAGAAGTGCCAAAGAAAATACACTTTAAAGTCCAACTCCTTGTATCGCCCGCTCTTCGCGGTATAAGAAGTTCGCACGCTCTTGATATCACGGCATACAGAACAGCGCTGCTCTTCCAGGGTCAGAAGAACCCTCCGTGCAAGGCGCTGCGGAAAGCAAACCCAAACCCACACCAGAGAGCCCGACTGCGGTGTGCCAACGGGGGCGACCGCGATCACTCTTCACTGGGGACTGGAAACGTGCAGCAGGGTCAGGAAGAAGTTTGATGTTGTCAAGCGATCTGATGTGGAGAATTCCAGCCATCATGTTTGGCTTTTCCAGCTACGTGACTTATAATTCCAATTAAAAAACCGCACACCCCCCCATGTGCTGCAAGCGCATCACGTAACTAATCATCAAGTAAACGGCACCACGCTGGTGTCAGCCCATTTTACAGACGGGTAAGTGGAGAGGCATCGCGGCAGGGATGAGCGCCGGCTCCCTGTTACACCGGGGAGAGCATCGCCGCCTCCTGGGAGGATCTGTCCCGTTACCGCGCTCCTTGCGTAAGCGACTCCCACGACACAGCGTCGGTGCAAAGACGTTTCCCTTAAGCATGGGATTGTCAGAGATGCTCGAGCTGGTGAGTCACCACCAGCCTCCTCACCCACAAGGAAAGCATACGGAGTCCACGGCTCGGCAGCGAGGCAACCTGTAATTAGCCGGACGAGAAACTCCCTTTCCTCTTGAGATTAAGACGGGCAAACTCTCGGAGTTGTTTTTAAGCTCCCGTCTCATTGGGGTACGGCCGAGCGACCCGAGTCCGAGCACGGCCTCAGCCCCGACAGTTACTCGCAGAACTTCACACTAACGCCCGGCACCGTTAAACGGGCACATGAAAAAAAGGGCAGTGGCTTTTCACCGAGGCAAAACCCTGGGCCCAGGGACAGAGGCTGCCAGCAGAGTTTGCTCAGGTTTGCACACAAAACACGGGGCTGAAAAGCCACACGGAGTTTTCAGGTTGCAAACGGCATCGCATTTGGTCCACGCCAGAGGAAAAGTAACGAGGTTACAATTATTTGGTCCAAAAATCAACGCAAATGAGAACATTTTAAGAACCTTCCCATCCCTACGCCCCGCTTTAGTTGACGGCGCTGGACGGAGCGACGCGTGGATGCCGTCCTGGCTCAGTCGCGGTCACTCCCGTTGCAAAGCCAGGCTCATCCTCCCCTGCCCGGGGATCTCGTCGAGCCTGAATTACTGAGATCGGCGCCACGACGCCAGAAACCCCCGCAGCCCCCGCTCCGGTGCCTGCTTCAACAGAAGG
>NW_010564073.1:0-20314 GCF_000687285.1 Phaethon lepturus
GGTGCCCGCAGGCCAGCGCCTGCCCCGCCGCTGGGCTTGGCCTCCGGGCCCTCGCCTCCTTTTGTTGGTGGCTGGGGGCCATGTGGTGCTGTGGGTGTTGGGCGGGCGGTGGTCTGCTGTGGGGCTGTGACCCTGAGGGAGCGGGTGCACGTCACAGTGGCCCACATTTGCTTGTCCCTCCTGAAATCATATATTCTTTCTTGTAGTTCTTGCAGGATCCTGATGAAGAAATTGCCAAAACGGAGATGACTAGAAAAAAGCAGTATGAAAACCAGGTAACCGATTTGGCTTTAGATCACACTCCCGTAATCTTACTTAACTCTATCATTA
Source organism: Phaethon lepturus (assembly GCF_000687285.1). Classification (NCBI taxonomy): domain Eukaryota; kingdom Metazoa; phylum Chordata; class Aves; order Phaethontiformes; family Phaethontidae; genus Phaethon; species Phaethon lepturus. The sequence continues at coordinate 331 of NW_010564073.1, forward strand.
TTCTTTTGCAGTACCTCATTATTATTGCAAACATAGTGCAACAGATACACAGCTACCAGGTGCTGTGTAGCAATGGGCGAGGGGGACTATCAGCCCTGGCTGATGAAGAGTGCAAAACACTTCAGTTCATACAGGTTGTTTTGGAGTCTTTGCAAGAGACGAAGCCTGTGTTGGTCTGAAACACTATGTTAATACTTCAGCATATCGAACTGTCCTGACGTTGCAAGGGTGCACCTTACAAAAGCCTCAATATGCGTTTAGGCCTACATGGAGGGACTCTGCGTTGGCTTCTCTAGGTAGTTGCAAGAGTACAGTCATGTGCTTATGTGCTCTACCTTGCAGGCCAAAGCACAAGGCACTTAAGCATATGAACAGAATCATCTTTTGAGATGATTTTCTTTGCAGTCATGTCTCTACTTGCATATCACCTGGGAGAGAGGAAAGATACCCTCTTCCTTCCACCATCAGCTCCATTCCGATTGACAAGTGTCATTATCAGACTGACAGAGAATACGAGGTTCCCGATTAGGGCTTTGAGGTTTATACAAGGTGCTAATGTGGTAGTAAAATAGGCTTCATGTCTCTCCAGAACAAAGGGATAATTCAGTAAAGTCCACTTGGCTACAGAGTTCAGGCCTGCAGTGGAGGTTAGTGGTGACCATTGCTGGTTTTCTCAGTAAGACATTTAGAAAGATCTGAGTTACAAAGTCAAAACTAAACTTTAGTAGTGTCGTCTTGCTCTCTTAATGCCCTTCCTATAATCTTTAAACCTGAGATGCTACTGGTATCTGTATTGGATGTTATGTTGGTATATGGCGTTGAAAGCATGATGCTTTTGTACATTGAGATGCTCGCTCTAAATAAAATGGAGGGTAGCCTGTTATCTGAAATAGGTTTATTCGCCTCTTTTTTTTTTTTTTTTGTTCTACCCGCACACACATGCCTGCTTAGTCACTTCAGCCTGTTAATGCACATGCAGGGTGATACTGAAGCTACAAAAGTCATGATCAGGGAGTACAGACCGTACTCATTTGGTACGCAAGGCTATGCATAATGTGGCACATCTAACCAGAAGTGGCAGCTGGAAGTTCTAAGACTAAAGTGCGACCATAACAGATGGGCATCATTGTTTGGAATGGCCTCTGCTTGTTGCAACTGCGTATACTAGTTATCAGTCAACATATTAAGCAGGGCTCAAATGGTGAGCATTTAATGAGGGGATCTCTCCTTCCCTTCTGTCTGTCTTTTGTGCAGTATATTAAACTAATTTCTCACTTCTGACAAGGAAGAGCTGCCTGTCCTTCACCACAGCTCTCTCCTTCACCAAAAGATTCATTCCGTTTGAGCTGAGCAAGGACTTCTTGTGCGTGTTTATTGCATAATAGTAAGGTATTATTAAAAAACCCTCAACAGGGACCCAATTTTACCTTCGTCCAGAAAGACAGTGGAAAGAAACTTGAAATACACTTTGCATACATTGACCTTCAACTTTGAAAGTAGATAAAGACTACCCGTTTTTTGTTCTTGTGTTCCTGGCCTGGTAGCCATTCAATGTTACTTGAGGAATGATAGGTAAATAACAATTTGGATAATTTAGGCAGTAGGCATCCAAAATATTTACTTGGGAATTTTTCAGGTTAAACTCAGGATACTGGTGGGATTTGGCCCTTTGATTCTGTAAGCCATAAATAAAATGGGTACCCTTGTATCTGTCCCTACAAAGAGAAGGGTTTTTGTTGTGATAAAGTAGCCAGATTGTTACAGATCTGTTTAAAAAAGCTAACATTTGGCTGCACAGCAGCAGCTCTTCAGTCTATGGTGTGACACAAGCTATTCTCTGATATAAATTGCCATGGGCCGCTAATGAGAATATGTTTACGGTTCCAGCAGCAGTATAGCAGGCTTGTATGATAGCCAGTGCGATAGTTATTCTGTTGAGGCACAACAATTCTAAAATGCAAGTAGCTATAAATCCACTGCAGCCTATACCACATGACTTCTACATTAAATAAATTGTTTACTGACACTAGTTTATGCACAAGGCAAAATATCATAGTCACATCCCACTTTACGGCATCTTCATAGTCAATTCATTAGTTTGCTTCTGTTGAACATAAGGCCTGAGTTCTTAATTAGGATGCCGTTACCCTTTATGTGATGAAAGGGTGGCTATATCATCAGGTTTGTGACAGCAGAATATTGCATAAATTCTGTGTTTGATTTTAGAGAACTGGCACTGCTGTAATTCTGCTAGCAATTCTCATATTAATTCTGGCTGCTATCTATGGACAGATACACTTCCAAGGCTCCGTGTAAAACAAAATTCATCTAACTAGATTAGAGTCATCCATGCAATTGTGATACAAATTACATGGCCACCTCCATCTAGAGTGGAGAATTTAAGCTGGAAGTCAGTTTCTTTAGGTGAAACTAGCTAATGTTTTCAGGTGAAAAGAAGATGGGAGTAAATTCTGAGAAAATAGATTTGATCTATTTATCACTAGACGTTTTTCCAGAATCTGGCCTTACTGTTGTCAAAATGTTCCATCTAACTGGCTTGAAAATACCCTCCAAAAAGTTTCTTTAACTAGTCTAAGTTATCTTTGGAAGATCCAATTTAAAAAACAAAACAAAGCCCCCCAAACCAACTTACAAGTCTTCAGACAAACAGATAAAGAATGTAAACTGTCCATGTTGAGAGCTTGACTTGGCCCAAATCTGGGTCAGGACAATGTTCAGACTCTTTAGAAAATTAAAAGTAGTAGAAGCTCCTATGCTATTCAGAAAGAATTGGAACAAATTAATAATGGGAGTTGCTCTTCTCTCTCCTATTTATTAATTCTGGAATCCCTTTCTGATGGCAAAGAGAAACGCTGTACTTCAAACTAATGCACCCTGTGAGTGAAAAGTGGTTAGAATTATAGATCTTACTATTTCCGATGGGGAAACTAAGGCTGCAGTCTAGTAGTTGATATTGATGTCTCCTGTTATGAGGTGCTGCTTTTTAGGGTGAGACAAACACGCCTGTCCCCCTCCTGTTCCTCTGCCTTCAATTTCCATGCTGAAAATCCTCTGACCTTGCTGTTTGAATGCAGTTCTGAGTCGCCCTCTTCCTGTGCTTTCCTGCTGTCCTCCTTGCCGCGGGGAAGCTTGTTCTGCTGGCTCCCAGTCATGTTGAGATGTAGGAGTGTCTCAGCAGCTTGTGTTCTTAGGTGTGGCTGCTTCACTGCAGGCTCTGCCTGTAACCAGTAATGCCAGCGGTTGCTATCTGCTCCCTTTTGTGTCTGGCCTATATGCCTGAAGGATCTCCCATAGATCTGTTTAAATGAACGTTTGATACATCAGTGAATGGCAACACGTTGCAGAAAACTGAGGTGTGGTAATGCTTGAGCTTTAAAAAAAACCCCACCTTTGAACTCATGGGGTTTATTTTTTTGGAGCTGTATGGACCTGACTGCTCTGATGGACTTCTTTGGTAACCTACCTGCTGCCCTTCTTGGTGCTCCTTCTAATGAGCCTTCTCATGTCCTCAGTTCAATTTCTCCAATCTGTATCTAGTTCTCAGATACGCATCTGTATCTCTCATCAATTGTTCTATTCCTGTATCTGGAATATTACTGTGGGTACCACCAAGCTTTCTTGCTGGGCTCCATATAGATTTGAAGAGGCCATTTTCCCGGTTGATTTTTGGCTTGCATCCTACTCAGCTCCTGTTTGCCTCAGAAGTAAGCCCAGGACTGTAGGGTTTCCTCCGTTAGGCTGCACAGATTCTCTGTAACATCTGTCACTTTTGGCAGCTCCCTCCTTTCAGCTTGGTTCTGTATAAGCCCAAAGGAAGCTCTTCATGGTTTCCTCACACCTGCCCCACCTTAAACTGTTTTTTTTTTTCTTCGTGGTGGCTCCCATTTCCTTACAGTTACAGTATGATTTAATGCAGTTTCTTGATGTTTTTTTCTGTTTTGGTTGAATGTCTTGCTAAATCTGCTTTAAAGACTCAAGAGTCTGATAAATATGCTCATTCTCTTAACCAAAATCCATGCCAGAGCGATGGTGTTCCCTCACTTAGGCTAATTTAGACTGTCTCCCTTCCCAGTAGCTTCTTGCTTTTGAGGGCAACCACACATTTGCTTCCTTCTTGCCTCTAGCTCAACTGAGGGTGACCAAGCACTGGCAAATCTCTATCCTGTTGCTTGCATCTTTCCTCCAGTCATCTTGGCGAGTGACATTATCTAGTCCAAAACTTTGTTTCACTTCTCAAAACACTGAAGAGGCACTTGATCCTTGCTTTATATTTCCTTATAGAAGATTGGGGGCAGTGAAATCTCCCAGATTAATTGTCATTGTTGCTGCTATGTAGTATGTGAGCTATCTGCTTCGGTTGAGAGCTCTGGGGAGCAGATCCCTTGGCCTTCATAAGCTGCTGGTGTAGTAGGCACCTTTAAATAGATATTATATAATCTACTGCTTTTCTGTTGGTTTGCTGATTAACTGATAAGGCAGCACTTCTCCAAAGGCTGTTGGCAGCTGGGCTTGCCATGCAGTTTGGAGGACAAAGTGTGACTAAAGTCTAGTTTTGAGGGAGGACAAAAATTAACTTAAAAGCAATGCTGACGCAACACTTCTATTCAAACTTTCAGTTCATAAGGAATCTGTAATTTTTAAGATAAAGATACCATTCCCTCTTTTTGCCTTTCCCCACCCAAATTAAATAGTGGCATGGCTGGGCATGTAGCTATGCTAGATTTGCATGTAGAACTCCAAGAAGAAAAACTACCCATCTGTGTGTCAGTAACTCAAAGGACAAAGCAGTCTGAGCTGTGAGGGAACTGTGAAATGTGGTTTTTGTTTCATCAGGTCAGTGGTTTCTGTTTCTGAAGCTGGTGCTGGGAAGTAGCCATTTTGCTGGAAAATGATGTCATTTGTAGCAAGGACAGGGCAAAAATCAGGTGTGGAAGCTTCTTTGTGAGAGGCAAAATTCCATGTACAACATTTTACTTGTCAGGATGTAATGATTCTTCCTTTTGTTTGGGTTTTTTTTTTAATTTTCTTTTTGAAGCATACTACGAATCTTGTTAGGGAGTTCTGTCCTTTTAGGGCTGCAAAGAAAGATCTATTTGGAGCAAGATGGCTGAATTCACTGTTAGACAGAAATGCCAAATTTTAATTTGCATAGAAATGATGACGTGGGGATAGCTTTGTATTCTACCGCAAAATAAAATAAGTAGTATTTTCCTGGGGAACTGTGTGAAGCGAACGCCAAGATCTTGTTTAGCCAGGAGAAAAGTAAACCTGAATTTAAGTTCTGGTCCAAATAAAAGTAAAAGGATATGATGGGTAAAATGTCAGATGTCTGGTATTTGCAGACCTTGGCAAAATTCTGTATATGAATGGTTAAGTTGATACTTTAGTGGCAGTTGCTTAACATGTATGTGCTTTATTCTGAAAACAATTGGATTGTAAGTGCTTTGGTTTTTTTCATCTTGGCACTGCAAGATGAATGAGTAAGAAAAATTCTATAAACTACTAATTTTGCTGTGTTTATTGTCAGCGTTGCTTTGCATGGAACCATGATTTCAGGTGTTGAGTCTACATATTCCTTACCAGAAATCCTGACCTTGTATTTGTATAATTATAATCACAAATTGGGTTTTAAAGTTCTGTCTGCTTATTCTTTACCTGATGGCAAGTGTCTTGCTTTTGTGCAAAATATTTTTGGTAAAAACAAAATGCAACATGACATATGTATTTCTGATACATGCCTGTATCAGAAATAGTGTGGCCAGCAGGAGTAGGGAAGTGATCGTGCCCCTGTACTCGGCACTGGTGAGGCCACACCTCAAATCCTGTGTCAGTCTTGGGCCCCTCACTACAAGAAGGATGCTGAGGTGCTGGAGCGTGTCCAGAGAAGGGCAACGAAGCTGGTGAGGGGTCTGGAGCACAAGTCTTACAAGGAGCAGCTGAGGGAACTGGGGTTGTTTAGTCTGGAGAAGAGGAGGCTGAGAGGAGACCTTATCACTCTCTACAACTACCTGAAAGGGAGTTGTGGTGAGGTGGATGTTGGTCTCTTCTCCCAACTAACTAGCAATAGAATGAGAGGAAACGGCCTCAAGTTGTGCCAGGGGAGGTTTAGACTAGATATTAGGAAAAATGTCTTTACTGAGAGAGTGGTCAAACATGGAACAGGCTGCCCAGGGAGATCGTAGAGTCACCATCACTGGAAATGTCAAAAAAAAGGTGTAGATGTGGCACCTGGGGACATGGTTTAGGGAGCGTGGTGACGTTGGGTTGATGGTTGGACTTGATGATCTTAAAGGTCTTTTCCAACCTTAATAATGCTGTGATTCTGTAATAGGAAACTCTGAGTTGGCTATTCTTCCATGAAATGGTTGTGGTCCTCCAAAAGGAGAACAGGGTAAATGTTCTTCAACTTTAGTAGCAAACTTTCTCTACTGTGAAAATAAGCAACGCTTCTCTACTCAGCATTGGTGAGGCCACATCTGGAGAACTGTGTCCGGTTCTGGGCTCCCCAGTCCCAGAGCGACTTGAACATACTGGGAAGAGGCCAGCAAAGGTGCAGTAAGACAATTAAGGGATCAGAGCACCTCTCCTATAAGGAAAGGCTGAGGGAGCTGGGACTGTTCAGCCTGGAGAAAAGAAGGCTCAAGGAGATCGTACCTGAAGGGAGGATGTAAAAAGATGGAGCCAGGCTCTTTTTACTGATGCCCAGTGATGGGTCAAGAGGAGATGGGCACAAACTGAAGCATAGCAGGTTCCCTCTGAACATCAGGAAACACTTTTTTTTAGTATGAGGGTGACCAAGCACTGGCAAATGTTCCCCAGAGAGGTTGTGGAGCCTCCATCCTTAGAGATACTCAAAAGCCATCTGGATGTGTTCTTGTGCCACTGGCTCTAGGTGGCCCTGCTTGAGCAGGGAGGGGTTTGACAAAATGACCTACAGAGGTCCCTTCCCATCTCAATGATTCTGTGCAGTTTAAAGAGGTAATCGTAGTTTCTGTCATAGTTTTCTTCTATTTACAGCTAAAATGATTATTTAAAAAGGCACAGTGTAAAATCTTGTATTTCATGTAACAGCCATCCTGGAACAGTGTTCACAAAAATGCCCATATGCTGATTCCTACTCCGGATAAGGATGATGATCCAGTTGGTGTTGATTATTCTCACTTTATACATCTAAGTGTTGTTCCGACTAGAGCTTCACCATTACCAGTTCTAGGGTAAGTGTGCCATTTTGCTGCTGCTTGTCTGCCTTCCTTTTATCTTATGATTTGAGACTAAACATTGATCTGTCTTAGCTGGGCAAACAAAGATGACGTATGGAAAAACATGATAAACAAAGAAGAGATGTATGTGAGGGATAAACTTTATATGCAAAGGCATCCTCTCCTGCAACCTAAAATGAGAACAATCCTTCTAGACTGGCTAATGGAGGTAAGTTTTTCTGTGTTTGTGAGTATTTCAGGTGTTCTTTTGTTGAAGTGTACTAACTGTCATGAGTACATTTCATGATCTTTGCATAACCCGTTTAGCACTGGTCACTTGCCTTCATCTTAAAGTTTGTCAATTAATGGCACCAAACTTAAAAAAAAAATACATAATGGATTGAGTTGATGGTGTACAAACTGACAATATATTCTGATATTCATTTAGCTTGATGATAGTGGATAATAATCAATTTGTCCATAAAGCTCCATGATGTAAGCTTTTTAAGGTCACACTGCAGATAAAAGTTGCACAAATTATTATGGAAATCACTGTAAAAAAAAAGGTGTGGTGGCTTAGAGACCAGATGCATCTCAACCTCTTTATCTGTTATTGGCATGTAGAATGTATTACAACTCTTCTATCTGTATGTGAGTCTCTTTTGCTGTTTGGATGACTTGATGGCACAGTCTTTGTTCTTAACTCTAAAGTATTTGTGAGAATTTTCTCTTCTGAGGTGCTGGAATGATGTATCTTTGCAAAAATGAGGAACTGATGTTCTGACATTGTTAGAACATGTGCTTGCATTTCCTAAAAGGGTTTTCACTGTGATCTCTTCTCTCTTTTTTTTTTTTTTTTTTTTTGGGGGGGGGGGGGGAGGGTAGAGTTACTGTAGTGGCAGTCATCTTGCGTCAAAGGAAAGTGTTTAACTCATGCTCTTAGTTAACATGTTACTTCACAATGGCAGTGAAGCAGAAAGCCAATATGTATTTTATGTCTAGCTCTTGCTTTTTTTTTTAATACATCTGTAGCATCTGTTTTTGACTCTATAACACTGTTCTTGACTTTTGTAATCTCTGATGTCTCTCCAGGTTTGTGAAGTCTACAAGCTTCATAGAGAAACTTTTTATTTAGCACAAGATTTCTTTGATCGGTTTATGGCAACACAACATAATGTTGTAAAAACGCTATTGCAGCTTATTGGTATCTCTTCTTTATTCATAGCAGCAAAGCTTGAGGTAAGTATCTTCAGCTGTACTTCAACATAAAAATGTGAATGGACAGACAGCACACTTACTGTACACTAGATGCATTTTGGCAGTCTTTATGGAGTTTGTTGCTATGACTTTTCAGCTGGGAGACAGAAAAAAAGATCCCTTTCTCTTTTCAAAATTCCTCCTTTTTTTTTTTTTTTAAGAAGCGGATAAAATTAAGACTAGCTAACATGACCGTATATCTCCCTAATCTAAAAAGGGTAGTCTTTTCAGTGTTAGAATAAATCTAAAGTTTTTAATTGCGGTTGCTAAATGAGTTTTTGGCTGGCCGCTGTGTACAGAGGCCACTTGTTGCAATTCTGTTGTCAGTAGAGTACCTACTGGATCCTACTCTGAGCTATGCTTTATTTACTGCAACAAACTGAACTATGAAAATACATAGTGCTCTTCAAGTTCTTACTGTTTTGTCTTCTAAGAGGGCTATTATTCTTCAATTTGTTCTTCTCAAGCAAGGGATGAAAGGCCTTTTCTTTAGGATGTATAAAAAAATCTTGATGTCAATTATGATACTATCTCAGTGGTACTGTAGCCAAACATAATGCATGTTGTACTGATCCATCAAAAGTGAAAGGTAAAGGCTATGAACAGGAAGGTGGAGCAAGAAATCTGTGTATATTAAAAGCACAGGAGAATATCGTAAGTTACAATTGTCGGTTGGTTCTTTTTTTCTTTTTTACCCTCTGTTTTGAAATGCTGAAGTAGTGGTGGGTTGTTGGGGTTGTTGTTTTTTTTTTTGAGTGCATGAGACTAGTGTGAACCTATTCCACAAATTAAGTACTTGATCTGCTATCTTTCAGGAAATTTATCCACCAAAGTTGCACCAGTTTGCCTATGTTACAGATGGAGCTTGTACAGAAGATGAAATCCTCAGTATGGAATTGATTATTATGAAGGTGATATTTCAAAGTGGAATTAGTTCTACTTCAGTTTTTATAAACATGTAGTATGATCAGACTAAAAGCAGAGAGCCTCAGTTAATCTTATGTGCTGCTAAGAGGCACAGTTTCTAATTAGAACACGGTGCGCTCTAGGTAACCAGTGATTTAAAGCATCCACCATTCTGTGCGTATGAACAAAACTAATCATTTCCCCACCCTATCAGCAGGAGGAGGTACAGGAGAGGTTTAGATTCGCATGTTTCAAAGATGCCTTGACCAACAGAAATTACAGCTTCTGATCTGGAGTAAATAAAGTTACATGGTTTAAGTTAAGAACTCTTTATTAATACTGAAGTCTTGTGCATGTCTACTCTTTCAGGCTCTTAATTGGAACTTAAATCCACTGACAGTTGTATCATGGCTAAACATTTACATGCAAGTTGCGTATTTAAATGAGCTTTATGAGGTATTGCTGCCACAATATCCACAGCAGATATTTGTACAAATAGCAGAGGTAAGACTGATTTCTTCCTTCAAATGCCACTTCACCTGGGGAAAAAAAAAGTATTCTTGTGATAGACTTACTAAACATCTGCTGTCTTGCAGCTCTTGGATCTCTGTGTGCTCGATATTGGCTGCTTGGAATATACATATGGAGTACTTGCAGCTTCTGCTTTGTATCATTTCTCCTCATCTGAGCTGATGCAGAAAGTTTCAGGTATTGGCATTTGTAAACTAAGTCTAATGTGTTTACAAACATTAAGTCTTCATTCAGGCAGATAAGCATATGTCTTGTCTTCCAGGTTATGAATGGTGTGAGATAGAGGAATGTGTAAAATGGATGGTTCCGTTCGCAATGGCTATAAGGGAAGTAGGAAGCTCCAAACTCAAACACTTTAGAGGTATAGCTCCTGAAGACTTGCACAATATACAGACGCACATAAATAGCTTGGATTTGCTGGTATGTATGTGCATAATGAAGACAACCTATCTGTAAAATCTCCTAAATCTTGTGTCGTCTTTGGTTAGAACATACAGTAAACTTAAGTGAAGTATTATCAGATTGAGACTGAGTATATTCACATGATAAAAGGCATAAGGTTGCACTCCAGCTCCAAAATTCTTGGGACAGAGACTTGTCTTGGGACTGACTTGTTCCGTATTTAGTTTAAGTCAAAATCACCTTCTTAAGCCTCTCAACTCAAACAGCAAATAATTACCCTAGAAATTGGAAGCCTATTTCTACCCTTTGGGGTACTTAAAACATGGTATGTTAGACATTTCTCTATATGAAATACATGTAATACAACCTTGTCTGATGAAAAAGAGAAAATACTGATCACTTGAGACTGATCTTGTGGGACTGTTGTGTGACAGTGATGGTTGATCAGAAGTTGAGCAAGAGTGGCTTTTAGCATGAGAAATTTGCAGAGGACCAAAATCTTGTCCAACAAATTGTAGTTAAGCTAAGCTATTGGGTTTTGCTTTCTTGAATATACAAGCACCACAATGCTGATCATCAGATTCCAACTGTTAATACTGATCTCTTGGTGTTTGTATTCACTAACTGTTGTGTACTGCATGATTTATCAGTTACTGTTACAGGGGTTAGATACAGATATGCATTTCCAGATTAGCAATCTATCAAGTTACAAAACACTGAATTATATTGATCTGTTGCATAGATATACCAAAGTAATTTTTTTTTTTTATTTTATTTTCTCCTTTTCCTGTGCTTTCAGGACAAAGCTCAAGCAAAACAAGCCATATTGGCTGAGCAAAATAGGACTTCACCTTTCCCCACTGGTGTCCTTACACCACCACAAAGTAGTAAGAAACAGTCTTCTGGACTGAAGCCAATATGACTATAGAAACTGTTGACAGTTTTGCTGAAGTGCCTGTTCTGCTGGTTCTAACTCATGCTCCATTACAGAAATGCTGCCATTGAAGTTCATAAGCTTTTATGGAATCTGAAAAGGAAACCTTACTTTTTTTTTGTGACAGAAGAATTTTTCTATTTGAAATATTTTTATTGAACATTAAAATATTTTAAAGAAATGGATCAAGTACACCAGCCACTTAAAAGAACACCGAAGAGTGCTCCAGATGCTGCTACGGAGGGTGATGCTTGATGTGACCAACTGTTCAGAAAAAGGGCTTGAAGTTTAGTTACTGTGCCTGTTTGTCCTTTGGGTAATCTGCAGTCACACTGTCCCCTGTTGACAAATAGGCAAAAAGTGCTGTGGAAGACAGTATTTCAAAGCCTCTTTTTCAAATGGTTGGCTTACAACTTGATGCCTTTTAAAAAATCTCTTTATTGTAAATGCTGCTATGTCTCTGTGTATCCATTTTTAATAAAAATGCTGTCTAAGACAGCTGGTTTTATGTATATTCCTATTTTTCTTTTAATTGTGGTCAGCTAAGGTTTTTCAGACTGTGACCACTGGTAGTGTGGGAGTTGGGGATGAATAATGTAGTAGCTATCACTTTATTTATTTAGCACTGCTGGCTTATCAATTAAAATGTCCTTTTTGGATACTGAGATAAATTGTCATGTTGGGCTACTTGGATTTCCCTTAGCCAGATGCAGGTGGCTAGGGAGGGGATAATAAATATGACAAGTGTATGGGGAATCCTTCCACAACACACTTTCTAATGATCAGTGTATTGGGAAATTCTTGAATCAGATTGTCTGGATTGTTAAGCTTAATAGCAAGAAGCGATCAGTACGAAAAGCCTACCTTTTCCTGAAGCGTAATCATTTAAACTTTGGTATTTTGGCATAGTCTTTGACAACTAATAGTCTTCTGTGCAAAACTGAATTCTGGAATGGTATGTGCCTTTTTACAGAAAGAGTTGTCCTTCTTGACCTTTGCAAGGTCTGAGAAACTGAGAAGTCGCAGTAAGACATTTTGTAGAAAGTCATGGTTCTGGAGAAAAGGGAAATAGAGAAATAAATGTAAAAAATGGTTGCTTGTTTTTCTCGTGATGTTCACTATGAAGGACTGTTCAACAACACTAAAAACTTGTGAGACTACCAGGATTCATCGTGTCCTCCTGTAGATAGCTTAAATGCTATAATACTTGTATTTCAGGAAGCTCCTACTCTGCTGTTGGTTAATTTTTTCTAAACATTAGTTCTCAACAAGGCTGCTTTTATAATTTTCTTTAAGTTATTCTCCCTTTTGCTCTTCCCTGACCCAGTATTCTGACAAATGTTAAAGCTTTAATGTAATAAAAATACCTACAGTCACTAATGGTAAGCAAATTATTTGGTGCTGCTGGCTTTTCTTTTTTTCCCTTGCAATGAATGGCTAACAAAACAAGTGGAAATGTTAGCTGAAGAAGTGTGCTGGTGCCAGTTCGGAGGGGTTTTAATTTCTCGGAGAACTACATATCCTAGACAAAGGAATATTTTATTTGCCTATTATTGAAAAAGTTTTGTAACTTAGGAGGAATTGTCAAGACACATTTTGGTTCTTTGTCCTTAAATTTAGAACACAAAAACAGGGTGGGTGGAACAATAACCCTCCTGAAAGGCAGTCACTAGGCTTAATCCTTAAATCACCAGCCAAGCTTCAGTGCTAGTCCTTTTGCTATTACTTTGCAGTGCTTAGTATGTATTTCATCTATTTCTGAAAAAAAGAAAATTAAAAAATAATTAAAAAATCATATTTAACTGGCCCCTTATAGATGAGAATTGCATTTTTTATGACTTTTAACTGTATAAGAAAATATTCTGTAATAACATTACATATATGATGAACTCTAACTTTCAGTTTAAGTAAATATAACTTTCTGGTTAATACTTACTCAAGAGTGAATGCAGGTGTTCCATGTGTTCTCGGCTGTGTGGGAAACCTGTATCTGAGAGAGACGTATTTATGAATGAAACCGTTCAGGTAACGGGCCTCTTTCTAAATTGGATCTCTGCTTTAGATGGTAATCCTGCTAATTTTATAACTTTTTTTTTCCCTCTCCTTCCTGAAAGGTCAACCTGCTTTATTTCGACGGGAGACAGTCTGTGCAGGGCATGGAGAATCCCGGCTTTGCAGCTTCCCAGGGAGGAATGCAGTCACGCGCCAGGGACGCCGTACTTTCCTGCAGGGTGACTTACCTTAAGAGCTATTTTCTTTCTCACCTTTATCTCGTGCTTTAAGAATCTTTGTTTACGATTGTCTTGCAACGCATGTGGATACTTAACATCTGTCTTGAGTGTGCTGGCTTTCTAGGGTAGCTTGAAAAAATTATGCACTGGTTGCCACAGGCTGAAAACCAGTTTAGGGAGGAGCAGTGCAGCTAATTTTAAGGAAGATAGTTGTCACTATTTTAAAAAAAAAAAAAAAAAAAAAGACCAACCAAAACCAGAAAAAAACCCAAAACAAAACCAAGCAGGAGTTCCCTCCATATTTTTTTGCCTGAAATCCTATTCTTGTAAACTCTCTTTTGGTTCTGGACCAGTCTGGGGACAGAGTCACAGCAGGCGGGGGGAAGCGGGTGGGCAATTCTGCCTGACTAGATAAGAGAAAAAGGTTTAGTGTGTTTACAAGTGGGATGCAGTTTGTGCAACAAAGATGAGCTAGTACCAAATAATAAGTTCCTACAAGCTGTCTCTGACTTCCAGCATGTTACCCTGAGGGGGGGAGAGGGCTCCAGGGCAGGACGGCCCTGGGGCAGGAGTGCGGGGGGCTCGCGGGCGCTGGGGAGCGCTCCGAAAGCAATTTAGCTGTGCATTGCTGCATGCTCCTCCACTGGAAACTGTCTCGCCCTTTAATAGCTGCAGACCAGCATAAAGCATGCTGCAAAGTAAATTGAATTCTGCAGTAAGCCAGGTGGCATATGATTATCTTCCTCCTCCTGAAAGGTTTGTCATAACTATGTGTCAAAACCTCACCTTGGTCTGAAAGCTGGGGGCATCGGAGCAACTGAACAAAAGAAATGAATCCAGTGCTAATTTTCTATGACTGCTGCTATAAAATGGAAAGTTGGTGGTAGCCGTGACCGTATTGAAGGAAATAGCCACAAACGAGTGAGTTGAGGCTGCAGTTGTGAGCTGGGTTTGGGGAGGAGGAGCGCCGGTGAGCAGGAGGGATGAAGATGCAGAGTCCGCGCTGTGAGTCTGCCAGATGCTAAGCTGTTGACAATGCTGTAATTACCTAACAGCGGTTCACAGAAATAGCTCTGCATAGCTCGTCTCCCATAAAGCAGTAGGACGGTCTGCCTGTGGCTACCAGTTTCTAGGTCTCGGGTCAGCATCTCCGCTTGGTTCTGGGGAGCTGCGGCTCGCGGGGCTTGTTCCGCGCCGGCTCGCAGGAGGTGCAGGTAAGCAGCTGGCGCCAGCCCAGCGGGGCGCTTGCGCACACGCTCCGCCAGGCATCCCGCGGGAGCCTGTGAGCTCCTTTAGCCTGGCTCCGGTTTCCCTCGACTCCTGGGTGCTGTTTCCTTCCCGTACAGCGCAGCTGGCTTGTCTCACAGCACCAGCAGCCCGAATTCAGGCGGCTGGGTAAAACGCTCTTCGTTTGGCGAGGCTGCGAAGTCGGACCTTGGTGCAGGCTACAAGGCACGCTGCAGCGTCGCCTCTCGGGGGTGGCATCAGGGCGGCTGGGCTCCAGCTTGGGAATTGCCAAAGGCTGCAACTGGCTTTCCTCCAGACGTTAATGGGAGTAACGCCCCGTCAGGGCACTGCAAGGTTAGGTAAAGCCTGTTAGGAAATAGTCAGGGGTCCAGCGTGTACTGGGGTGGGAGCGGGGGGAATTGGCAAGTGCACAGGTTGACATTGGATGGACTCACTTTGCCTTGTTTGTTGGCATAAAGCTTCTCTTGTTTTGGGAATGTGCTGCCTCTGGGTATTTAACAACGTGCATTTAAGGCATCAGATTATTCATACCCTCATCTTCCAAACCGTTCTCCCCCATAACCCCCTCCCCTCAAAAAAGGGACATGCTAGCATACACTGTGAAATAATGCAGGTTAACCCAGACTTTGTCTAGGCTTGAATTTGCTGGGGATTAAGCACCGCTCCTCCTTGCTGTCAAGGCTGAGATCAGTTTGACTGGACTGTGGTAATCTCTCTGGAGATCTCCTGCTCAGACGTGGCCGGGAGGCGGAGGGTGCAGCTCTGCCGCGTGAGGCGTGTGGCAGAAAGCAGCATGGCTCTTCCTTCCTCTCCCGCCCTCGCCCCGGCCGGCATCGCCTGTGCCGCAGGGTGCAGACCTGCCGAGGGTGGGCTGGGCAGTCAAGGTGGAGTAACTGGGGGGTGTTTTTGTTTTTTATTTTTTCAGGTCTGTGAGATGGCAGGAGGTGATGACTCTATACAAATGGGGAGAAGACTTTAATGTCCATTTTTTGCCATTACAGCACTTGATTTCTAGCCCATCTGTGAAACTTCTGTGCTTTGAAGTTAAGACCCCATCAAAAAAGTCACTTGGCTTGGGTTGTTGAACAGTAAGTATTTTGGTGAAGGGCTCTTCCAGCTGTGCTACCTGCAGACAAGTCACACTGCATCTTACCTTAAAAGTACAAAACCTGTTTCTCAAGTTTTGGATTGTCCGCTACTGGCACAACTTATACTCAATCGAACATTTAATTAAGACTGTAGGATACTGCAATACTATGTAATCTGTCTCCTTTCAGTCTCTTGGAATAATCAGTTCAAGCCAAGCCCAAAAGGGTAAGTGTGTATACGAAGCTTTTAAATTCTGTTTATGGTGAATTTCAGATTATAAAAATAAAGTATTCTTTGCACACTGAATAAAACCAGGGTTTTCAAAACTCTGCAGACTGGCGTGTTTGAGGGCAAATTAGATCAAATGGCTTTCAAGGAAGGAAGGAGAACCTTTCTGATGCCAGGGGCTTTGCTCCGACAGCCGCTGGCAGCTCAGAGGAGCAGACTGCCTATTGGAACTGCGTATCTATTTGCAAACTGGTTTTGTTTTACCGAGCTGAACACGCTCTCGTGTAACTAGTATAGTAAGAAAGCGAATGTATTTTATAATGTACTGCTTTTTGGTGCTTCAGCAGGGCTGCAATAATATGCAAGGAGGAAAAATACAAAAGGCCTATTTCTGTTTGGCTTACAATATGTGGTTGCCTGGGACACAAGGAAAAATGATGTGCAGAGCCTCGCCCCAGCCTCCCTTCGCCAGTAGACCTTGGCTGAGCAGGCCTCTTCTTCCTCTTCCCAGGCACTTCGGTTAAATACCGGCTTGGTTGAACCGAAGTGACTGCTACTGACACATCAGGGGGGTGAAAATCCCCTAGTCCTCGGCGTGAGACTAAGGCCTGACTTCTACAGACCGGTGCCTGTACCCCAAGACATGTGCACCAGCCTCTGCTGGGATGGAGAAGAGCCCACAGTCGCCTGACAAGACCTTCTCTTTGAGGGGGAAATATTTCCTTCATCAGCACGTTTTCCTGTGATGTATTATGACTCTCAAACGTTACATTTCAGACTTGGGCTTGGCTAGAGAAATAAGGGTTTAGTTGCTCTCTTAAACTTCCATGAGCATGGAAAAGAGAAGGAGCGAGTGCATTTACAGACAGTGGCTGTGGTGGGGAAATGGTTCTTTAAATCTAAGTGCACTTACGGTCTTTCTGGCAATATTGCAGTCGGTCTTCACTTTGGTTTTTTTTGAAAAAGCATTCAGCCACATATGTTAATGGACTTTTAAACTATAAAGGCAAAATCAAAGGATCAAATGTTTGTTTTTTTATGAACTGCACACAGTAAAATTCTTTGAAAGGGAAATGATACTGGATTTAATAACGAGCTAAACAATTTTCCTGACGGAGAAAAGCAACAAGCCTAAACATTTTCTGGAAGATCCTGCAGCTGAAGGCCATGCCACAGACATGATTTTCCTGGTACTAAAAGCATATCTTGGTATGTCTTATTTTCTTCATGCGAGGCAGATTCTTTTATTTTCAGCAGGCTCAGGGGTCCAGAGTAACTTGTGTACAGATGTGAGCTTTCAGAAAGAAACCACCGTGCACACTGATGGCGTAAGGATGCAAACTCCGCTAAAGCTGGGAGGGCGAGACCGCCGCTGGTTAGCATGAGCAGGCGGCACACCCCGCCACGCCTGGGATCGAGGGTCGTCACTTTTTTTCTTAAATATGAATGTAGAACTAAAAATAAGTGGCTTGGCTGGAAATTAGGCATTCACTGCAATGACAGTAAAGATGATGTAAAGCTGTGTAGGAAAGGGTTTGAGTTTCCCCCCCGACCCCCAGGCAAAAGGAGTAGTAGGGACAGCTGTGATTTGCCAGGTTATCGTGTTCAGACTCCAGTTACATGAACTTACCTATTGTGTGCCCTGCGTGTAACAGGATCAACGGTTTGAGCGTTCTTGGATGGAATCCCAGAGTAACACCACCAGACAGAAGAGAGTAATATGGTGCTTTATTTTACAATTCTGTCTAAGGTGTTTGGATTTTTTGAGGGGGGTACTCTACCAAGATGCCAGCCTCTGCAGCTCAGCACCTCAGCCCGGTTTTTCTGTATATTAGGAATCATTGACAAGAATTAAAATATAACCTTTTTTTTCTTTTTCACCCCAACATACATCTTCCAAGTATTTACCAGATGTCAGTGTAATATTTGGACTGTACAGCAGCTCGCAGTGAGGTTTGGTTGCTACAATTCAGTTTAAGGCTGGTCTGAGAATAAACAAGTTGCGCTCTCATCTCAGCCAGATCTGCAAAACGTTGCTTTCCGACGTTCGTGGGGCTGATGCTTCTGGGCTTGCAGGAGGCATCCCCTCTCACCTATGCCAGAATGATGATGATGATGGTGGTGTTATCTGGGCGCAGTAGAGGGCAAGTGAAAACCTTTTTAAATCTTGGTTTGGGAAGTCTGGTTGTCACCCACAGGCTCGTGAGATTGAAGAAAAATGTTTTAATTTTGGCCAAAATCTTGCAAAACGAAGAATACACCGAGGAAAGGTTAGCTTATCTGGCGTGGTTTTATTAGTATTCTGGGCTTCAGCCTGGAGATTAATAATGGCCACAGACAGTGTCTTTTCATATTAAAGTGTCTTCACATGAGTAGTTTGGATGAGTGCAAAAGGACTGCAAGGCAAAAGCAAGCTGTCTTGTCTCGCCCCAACTGACAATGAGTCAACACTTTAATATAAAGAAGAGACAGTTGGTAACAGTCATTAACATAACAAAGTGCCCTATAGATCACTCCAAATTCATCTGACTGTTTTTAAGCAAATGTTTTCCCCTGAGAAGTGGCAACAGAACAATTTGTTGAATGTTTCACTGCCTGGGCCACCCTGTTCTGCTGGAGGTGGGAGAGGTGATCCTGTGGGATGGCTGGTCCTGAAACCTCCTAATAGAGGACGGGATTTGCTTGCAGTGACAGTGTGATGATTTCTTATTTTTTAGTTTGATTTCCTATCAAAACTGGATTTATGGATGGTTTTTGTGGGTTGGATGTTTGGGTTTTTTTCCTCCTCTTCCCTGTCTGTTGGCTTCCTCCATTGGATGACTTCAAGAAGATCTGACTTCTGCTCATATAGGTAAGAAGAAAAAGAGACAGGCTGCTGATCCCCCGTGCGAAGGGGAGGAACAGGCTCGGCCACCATGCTCTGTGCCCGGCTGGACCACTGGATGAGTGACAGCAGAGGCTCCGTGCTGGCAGGACGAAAGGTGGGAAGCAGGAGAGGGAAGAGGGGAAGAAGGGATCGAGGGTGTAGCACTGGCAGCTGTGATGTACATCTGGCCTCGAAGGGGCTGAGTAGAGGCTGAGAGTAGCCCCAAGGAGGGACAAAACGTTGTGCATGAGAGCAGGTCTGTTTCTCCTGTGTTTGTGGAGAAATTTGCTTAACTTTGTACCTACCGTCACGCTGGGATGATGCAAGAAACGCATTGGTTGAACGTACCAAGAAGCCATAATGCATCTGCCCAGAACAACTTGGTTTTCTCACTGATGTAACTTGCACGTTCTCCTGAAGTGTGGTAGTACTACAGGTCTCTCCTGGGGTTTCTGAGGGCTGCCTGCCAGTGGCACCAGGGCAGGGGGTTTGGATCCTCCTGCTGCCAAGTGGACTTTGCTCCACAGCAGCCCGCCTGCACAGACGCCCCGTTTCCTGGGACTGACGCAAGGGAAAGGTTCTATTCCGGAGAAGGTAAATCACGGGAGCCTGGGACGCGCTGCTGTGAGTGGCACCGAGAAAGTGCTGCAGAAGCTAGAACAACCCAGGCGGGGGGAGGCGTCAGGTCACCACTTACAGTTGCGTACCTGGCTTTGCCGCGTGCTTACCGCTAGGTCATCGCCTCGAGGGCAGCCGCAGGCACGTGGGACGCTGCGTTTGGGATGGCTGTGTGCGTTTTGGGACTGTCGCTCACAAGCGAGAGGGAGAAATCCCCGGCTCTCCCCCAGCTCTTGGTGTCAGAGGGGAACCGGAGGGACCTCTTCCGCCTCTGCCGGTGGCGGCTGGGCAGCCGCGGGCGCCGGGCGGTCATCTTGCAGGCTGGCGGGAGCATGAATGCCTCCCTTTGTGCAGGGCCGCGCCGGCGGTCGTGCGCTGCTTCAGGGGTGCGGAGAGCGGGCTGGAGGGCGTCCGGGAGGGACCCGGCTGGGAGCGGGGCCGCAGAGGTGGCGGG